>NW_012118710.1:2470124-2500840 GCF_000951035.1 Colobus angolensis palliatus | reverse complement strand
AAAGAAGAGGTTGTAAAAGACAAAAATGTGTTTTTTAAGTTGCTGAATCACTAAGAAAAATACCAAAAAAATAAAAAATACATAACATTATGCAAAATTATACAAATGCAAATATTCTTTCTTATTCTGAAAGGATTTGAGGCAGCATTATGATTCATTTTATTTGTTCATGAAATGACTAAATTTGGTGTGGCACTTTTAAACAGTATATTTAGTTGTCATTTTATGTCACATTGTGACACAACAAACTTTGAGTTTTCTTTAGATTTTAAAAATGAAACATGTATTTTTACCTTCACATTTTTTGCCTGCTTCTTCTAAACAAGAAAAAGCTGTCAATGTTATATTAAAACAGAACTTACTAATAGCATGGAATATTAGATTAAATAAAGTAAGTTACATGTGACTGAAGTTTATTCAATAAAGTTTATTCTCCTTTTTTGGTTTCTTTTCTAAAAATGAGTGTTTTGTGTAGTTATTCAGAACAATGGAAAGCACTAATAGTGGTTTGGCTTCATCAGAACACTGAAGGCTTGCTTGAATTATAAAGCAAATTTTCTACCCTTCAATTATGGTGTGTTTCCAGATTTGGACTAAATAATTTAATTATCCCTAATTTTATTCCTAATTTGGAGAAAATGAGGAAACTGCAGCAAAAATAAGTCAAGTGAAGTCAAGAACTGGAAGCATCCAAAGCTGTCCTGCTATGTCAATAGGAGGCACTGGAGCAGTGAAGCGCATTCTGTTCCTGGGGATTCCACACATTACCAGTCTGTGCACTGTTTAGTAAAATTCAGTCATTCCGTTATTATTGTGTTATTCTGTATTATGCAAAATGTTAAAGTTTCCTCCTAAACAGCATAGTCTAAGTATTCTATTCTTTAAAAATCCTAATTTGCATCTTTAAAATAGAGTGATGTATATTCCTTTGGGTATATACTCAGTAAAGGGATTGCTGGGTCAAATGGCTCTTCTGGTTTTAAATCTTTGGGGAATCAACACACTGTCTTCTGCAATGGTTGAACTAATTTACATTTCCACCAACAGTGTAAAAGCCTTCCTATTTCTCCATAACCTCACCAGCATCTGTTATTTCTTGACTTTTGAGTAATAGCCATTCTGACTGGAGTGAGACGGTATCTCATTGTGGTTTTGATTTGCATTTCTCTGACAATCAGTGACGTTGAGCTTTTTGTCATGTTTGTTAGCTGCACTTATGTCTTCTTTTGAGAAGGGTCTGGGTCCTTTGCCCACTTTTTGATAGAGTTGTTTGTTTTTGCTTGTAAATTTGCTTAAGATCCTTTTAGACTCTGGATATTAGATCTTTGTCAGACGGATGGAGTGCAAAAATTTTCTCCCATTATATAGGTCATCTGTTTGCTCTGATAATAGTTTGTTTTTTTTTTTTTCAGGAAAAGAAAACCAAATACCACATGTTCTCACTTATAAGTGGAGCTGAACAAGGAGAACACATGGACACAAGGCGGGGAACTATACACACTGGGTCCTGTCAGGAGAGGTCAGTGGGGCAGAGCATTAGGAAAAATAGCTAATGCATGCTGGGCTTAATACCTAGGTGATAGGTTGATAGCTGCAGCAAACCACTATGGCATATGTTTACCTGTGTAACAAACCTGCACATTCTGCACATGCACCCTGGAATTTAAAATAAAAATAATTTTAAAAAATCTAATTTATGTATTCATCCACATTTCTGTTTTTGAATCTCAGAATCAGGTAATTTACAGCAACTTGAAAAAGCTGATGTACTTTTTAATTTATCCAAAACTTAGCAGCTTAAACAGTAATACAAGTTTATTCTCTCACGCAGTTTCTTTGGGTCAAAAATTTGGTAGCAGCTCAATTAGTGGCTCTGGCTCCAGGTCTCTCATGAGGCAGTCAGCAAGAGGCCTCAGTTCCAGGCCATTTGGACCTCTCCCTCAAGTGGCTTGTGTGTCTCATGACAAGGCAACTGGCTTCCCATAAGTACTCTGAGAAAGAGGGGTACAGAGCAGCAATGTTTCTTATGACATCATTTCAGAAGTAACAAACCATCATTTCTGCAGTATCTTATTGTTTACACTGGCCATCTGTATTGAATGTAGATTTTAGAAGCACAATATGTCCATATCTCATTACCACCCCAAAAGGATCTGGTGGTAACACTTATCCTAAATCCATTAAAATTTCTTCTGCAAAGAGAGGAATATTCTTGGTTCAGGTTTAGGTTTTTTTATACCTAAGGATTTTGAGATTATGGAGAAGGTATTGCAAGTCTTCACAATTCACATTTCTTTTTCTTTTTCCTGTATATAGGTCCACAGCTGAGTTATCAAACTACTTATTTTACCCCAAGTCACTTAGAAAAAAATACAGTCTAGTCCCAATGCCAAGTCTGCTATAGAGTTTTATATAGAATTATTTTTATTACATAAATATTATAAATAACTTAAAGGTATTACATTAATAAATATAAATGTTTAATTAATAAATCTTAAATGTTTTAGTCAGCATTATAAAAACATTAAAAATCCAAAAGTATTTAACTATTAAAAAAAAAAAAAACCTTGGAAAAACTAGAGCTCTTTGTCTTGACATTTTCCAGGCTATCACACCTTTAATTATAGTCCAAAGATGTACGTCACTAATTATAGCTATTCAAAGCAAAAACAAAGAAAGTATACACTTGACTTGGAAGTAGTAAAAGCTACTTAGTTACAGTTAGGAATGATTCAGGTGAATGATATATTGTTGGACAGTACTGTAGACTTTATAGTAGCAGGTCAGAGTAGAATAATTATGTGCTTTTTGTCACAGGGGAGCAACGACTATCTAGGCCTGTGGTGCAGGGGTAAAAGAATTTAACAAGACAGTTTTAGGTAGAGAAAGGGAGATTTGTTAAAGAAACTGAGAAAGTATGTTGCGAGTAGGCAACGGGTTGGGTCAGCAGAAGAGAAGTGGAGATTGTATAGAAGAGTGTTTATGATGCATGCTGAAGAGGGCTTTGTGCAGAACCGATAATGCCAAGGTGGCAGTGAGCTAACATGCAGGTGTTTGGTGATACTTGGGTACAGGAAGATTGTGAGTTATTTGTGGAAGAGGGCTATGTGTCCTGGACCATGAAGAAAGGCAAACATATAGCTTATCTGCTTCTTCTTTTTGCTTTTCTGGGTCCCTTGCAGCCTGACTTTCTTTCTGTAATTAGGACTCCACACTTTGGAGTCAAGTGGGTACAGCTATGAATACTTAGTTATGCCTGACCTTCGACAGGTAACAACTTCCTTGAACTTTCTCTATAGACAGGAGATGACGTTTAACTTTCCGGTTAATTAGAAGAAATAGAAAGAATTTTAGTAGTGTTAGTAATGCAGGTTCTGCCAGCTTGTATGGACTCAAAAAGTTAGCTTTTATTGTTATTTACATAATAATATTCCTGAAAATTTGGGTATATGTTAAGTTTCTAGATACTGAATCATATCTAAAATACATTTAGCAATTTGCCTGTAATAAAATTCTTTGTTAATTTTTATTTGGAAAGAGGACAATCCTTCAAGTGACCAATGAGTTGGTCTAGAAATTTAAAAATATTAGGATGAACTTCAGTGGGGAACAACACACCCATGCCAGCCATGGGTATCTGTGGTCCTCATGAAAGAATAAAATAAAAGTTTTCCTAGCCTTTTGCTCTGCCCTTTCAGATTCAGTTACAGATAGAAGGGAATCTGGGCTAGTGCCAGGGACGATAAACATGAATTTATCCTTAGATACAGTGCAGTGTGTACAAGGTTAGATGTCTAGCACAGGATTTTGACATTATGTGATACAACTTTTGCTATGCTAATGGACCTCATTCATATGCTGATAAGAGTTCCATGGCTGGTGGCAGAAGAATGCCTTTAAATTAATATAAAGGGCTGCCGCAAGTTTTAATTTACTACAACCTGCTCAGCCCAATGTATGTGCTATTCTCATCATAAATTTAACTATGGTTACATTGCTTGAGTAGATAATTACAACGCACACCATTACCCTTACACCGAGCACAATATGTATTTTGTTTTCAGCCATACTTATTTTAACAGTCTAATAAGTAAATGAAATTTACAATGCAGTTTTCATCAAGGTGCATTCAGTGATATTCCATCTCAGCAACAGAGGACATTGGAGATTATCTGGTTCCACCCCTTCATTTTGCCAATGGGAAAATTGCTCCAAAGAAGAAAGGGAATTTCTTCAAGGTCACACAGCTCCTGAGAAGCAAGCTGAGGCTGGAACTCTTGTGTCCTGCCTCCCAAGTTAATTATCTTTCCTCTTTATTTTATATCAAAATAGAGAAAATGTGATAACATTAAATAGGGGAGCTCAAGTTTCTTTTTCTCATCCACTCACACTTCCTTTTATATAATTTGAAACATTCTGCCAACTTTCCCATGGAGTATAAATTATCTGCTGAATAACCAAGGGATTTGTTGAAGGTCTTTGGGATAGAAATTTCTTCCTTTCTTTTCATGCTCTCTAGGCTAATTCCACATTATCTCATGCAAAAACTATTACAATGACCTCATCTCCCTCCATCCCAACCTGAAAAACAGCCACGATCAATTCATTCATTCAATTCCATTCCAGCTGTCTACACTGGATGAGGTGCTGTTATACTGATGGCCATGCTGCAATGAACAATAAAGAAACCAGGTGCTAGGTTCTCCTTGCAGAATCCCGAAGGCTTCTGTCCACAGCAGCCCAGCCCACTCCTCTTTTGCAATGCAGTAACTACGTAATTTTGGTTTTTTAAAATTTTTTCCTAATTATATTCCTGGTTGTCATGTCACGGCACTGAATCAAAATCATTGGTTTAAAAACTGCATTTTAAACAAGCTGACCCCAGATGATTCTTAGGGAAGTTTGCAACTCACAAGTCTACAAAAATCAATGCCTGTGACATTCACTGATCACTTACCACACAATACCATTTTACTATTTGTCATTTCACAAGTGAATAAAATATTTTATATATTGCACAGTTGGCTTCTTCTTCTTTTTTTGACAGACAGGGTTTCACTCTGCCACCCAGGGTTGAGTGCAGTAGTGCTATTGTGCATGGCTCGCTCCAGACTTCACTCCTGGGCTCAAACGATCCTCCCACCTCAGCCTCTCCAGTAGCTGGGACTATAGTTGTGCATCACCATACCCAGCTAAATTTTTATTGTTTGTAGATAATTTTTATTATTTGTGGAAAGCGAATCTCCCAATGTTGCCCAGGCTGGTCTGGAACTCGTGGGCTCAAGTGATCTTTCTGCGCTGGCGTTCCAAATTGCTAGGAATGCAGGTGTGGGTCACTGCACCCAGCCAACTTCTTAATGATAGTGGCTCTCATTTCACACTTTTCTGTATGTTTCCGTAGCACCTAGGTCCACTTATTAAATAGATTAGCTATCTGGTTTATTAAGTGACCTCATCATTAAATGTGAAGGAATATTATTTGTTCTTGATACACATGTTCCCCAGGAAAGCAGCACAAACTTCTATTTTTTTGTTTTTACGAAAGTCTACTTTGCAAAGATGTCAAACTTAATAATCAGAAGATCTGTGAGAACACAAATGAGGCTACAGTACCATGGTTATAACTTATCAATATCATCCCTCTTCTCTTCCTATCCACCCTGGGTTTATTGGATTGGATAGCTCTGTTCCTCGCCCTCAGTTTATGGGCTTTGTCCTCAGCTGACTATACCCCTGCTCTAGAGTAGTATATGTGCCTCAGGACTAAACTAATCAGCAGAATCCTGTCTCCTGGCCTCAGTAGATTCAGGGATGCACGTTACTCAATTACAGATGGTGAGACACAAAGACAGATTAGTTGGGACCTGCCAGCAGGTGAAGCCTTCTGTGTATGGAAGAGAAAGCATGTAACCTTGACAGCAACTAGTCTTATCATTAGCAGATGCTGTGGAAGGCAGAGCAGAGATGGAAAGAGTCCCTGATGATCCCAATGAGTAGATGAATCAAACCATTCCTGAAGCTTACTTTATCCTGGACTTTTCTAATTGTAAGACAATTATCCCCTTTTATTATTTAAGTCACTTTGAGCTGATTGTTCTGTTACATGACTGAAAGCATCCTGAATGACCCAGATGAGGACTGTATTTATCTTTTTCACTGCTATGTCCCCAAGGCCTACATGGTACATATGCAAAGTAGATAGTTAAGAAATATTTTTGAGTGAATATACATTCTTGTCTTCCTGGTGGAATAAATAACTACAATACATTCAGAACTTGTCGTAGTTTGCTAGAGAGTATCACTCATGGAGTCTAATATACTAAGCTACGTATTCATGTATTGAGTCCATCCTATACTCCAAGGGCTGTGTTATTTCTGGAAATATAGAGATTTTTAACAGGGAAGATGGAAGGAATTCACACTTGCTGACTAATTTTAAAAGTTCAGGCACTGTGCGAGGTGCATTTATATAAATGTTCTCAATTAACCCTCACACACACACACACAAAACAAAATTATCTCAGGATGATTAAGTGCTTTGACCAAAAGTTACCCAGCACTATGTGAGGAAATTGACATTCAAACTCAGGTTCCTGCCCTTTCTCCTACGCCACTGTTTAGTGTCTGTGTCCAAGAACCTCAAGAGCTTGTCAACCCTCACAGTGGGGCTGGCGAGAGAGAGAGCACTGTGAAAGAGGTTGGAAGCTTCACAGTTTTTCCTCTGCAGCAGGAGCTCAGTCATTCTTTGTTCCAAGGTCATTGAAGGGGAAAATATAAGCCTTTGCCTCAGAGAAATAATGATGTTTGTTAGTCACAATGCTTTTGTCCTTCTTTTAAAATTTAATTGGAGCTACTTTTTAGCTTCTGTGACTGCCAAATGACCATGAGGTCAATTGCCCCGCTGTGGGGTTTTCAGCCAATTCATGAGGGTTATCTTACCTGACACGGGTTCTGTTATAATGGGAAGGGTTGTCACATCCTATTCATATCCTGTTTTTGAGCTCACTGAAGCAAATTTGGTTAAACTACTCCCCTGCCCTCAATACTGTCCCTTCCCAGATTTTTCTTTCAGCAGCCCCACTTTGATATGCAGAGAGAGCTTGTCCTGGTCAAGCTGCTTCCTGCCTCATTGGATTCCCCCCAACACCGGAATGTGCTCTTCAGCATCCGTCAGCATGAGGAGTGCCAGATTCCGCGGCAGCTGCACAGCCAGCTGCTGAAGGATCGCAGGCAATATGGGTGAAGACCTTGTCAGACCTGGCTTCACAGCCATCACCACCAAACACCCTCTCGTGTTCCACCAGGCTGTTATGTGCTGTGCTGCTCTACTTAGCAGTCACTTTAATTTCTTCTCAGCAGCAGACACCACTGTTCAGTGGCAGATAAATGTCTTGAAATGAGTCTCTGGGCAGCCCTGCTCTTGAGCGAGAAGGCACATCCGCTTGGAGTTCTTTTACCCAGGGGGAAGCAGGGCTTGATAACTTCATTAGTACTTAGAAGCGACCACAGAGCTTGGGGATCAGAGCTGGGTGAAGGCATGGACAAAGAAAAAGAATGAATGGAAGTGGGGATATTCAAAAAGAAAGGAGAGAACTAAAGAGCAAGGAGGGCGGTAAAGAAGTCATGTGACTTGCAGAGGTATAGGAACATGACCTCCATGTGCGTGGGGTCTCTTATTCTGTCTCTCAATTGCAATCATTCAGGGCCTTTTCACTCATGTTTGCCACCCAGTCTGTTTTCTGCACTAATCCTGAGGCTTACATCACAATTAGAAACCTCATTATCATTGCAGCTGAGGGCTGGAATTGGTCTCAATTTTGTAGGGCCATGTTCCAGAGATGAGCCTGGGACTTCCTAACACTCTTTTTCCCATTTTTGAAATTAATTAATTTATTTTAGGGTGTTTGTAAAAAGTTCAGACATGTAATAATTGTAAATGTTTATGGGGTCCAGAGTGATGTTTCAATATATGTGTACATTTGATGCTGTAGCTTCCCCCAGACCCTCACCAAGTGTCTCAGTTCAATGTCTAGGTTTCCACCTTAGGTGCCTCTTCTGAGCTCAGCTACTTAATGGCACTGAGGTCCTATTTAGATTCCTGGATTAGTGGTGCACACAGCGCTACACAATTCCCATTTAGATTCCTGGATTAGTGGTGCACACAGCACTGCGCAATTCCACATGATGCCCTTCGTGCTGCAGTGCATGTGAATGTTGTTTTTGAGAGTTGCACTTGCACCAGCTAAGTGATCTTCAGTGACAGCTCTCTTGCCAATATCCCAATAGTCCTATTGTAGGAGGGGGGTTATGCTTCTTCATCCCAGAACTTGGCTAGGCTCCTGTTGCAACAAATCACACGTCTACCTCACTTATTCATAGAAGTGCTGTATTGGGCCTCTCAGATTAAAACCTTGCTTCCAGATTATGGAGCTTAGACTGAACAAGGCAAAATCCTCTAATATCCTTGGACTGCTGCTCCCCACACCTGGACCTCCCATTAGGAACATGATACTATAGCTAAGTTCTCCTCTCAGCTTTGCCCCATCCAGCTGTGAGTCACTCTTGCCCAACAGCTGGGTCCTGGAGGCTGCAGTAGGACCCGGAGCCCAGTCTGGCCGTGATGTTCTCTTCTCCACCCCAAGGCCCCTCAGTGGGCAGAGCATCTTTCGCAGCACAGATGTCCTCAGGCCACTCCTCTGCTTCAGATTATTCAGTGGCTTCCTACTGCCCTCAGAAGGGAAACAAATTAAAAAGATGAAATCAGAGCAAATTTAAAAACTGATCAATTCCAATCAAAAGTAGATACTCTAATAAATAAAAGTGAAAAATATCTGGCTAATTTACTTAAGAAAAATAAGAAAGTATTGCAGCACTATTCACAATAGCAAAGACTTGGAACCAACTCAAATGCCCATCAGTATTAGTCTGGATAAAGAAAATGTGGCACATATACACCATGGAATACTATGCAGCCATAAAGAAGAATGAGTTCATGTCCTTTGCAGGGACATGGATGAAGCTAGAAACCATCATTCTCAGCAAACTAACACAGGAACGGAAAACGAAACACCACATGTTCTCACTCATAAGTGGGAGCTGAACAATGAGATCACATGGACACAGTAGGGGAACATCACACACCAAGGCCTGTCATGGGGTGAGCAGATAGAGGAGGCATAGTATTAGGAGAAATAGCTAATGTAGATGACGGGTTGATGGGTGCAGCAAATCACCATGGCACGTGTATACCTATGTAACAAACCTGCACGTTCTGCACATGTATCCAAGAACTAAATGTATAATAAAAATAAATAAATAAAAAGTGATGCTAAATAAGAGCTAATAAACTTATAAATATATTAAAGGAATAATACCCTTTGTCAGGTAAGGTTTAATCTAAGAATATATGGATAATTAAATATTAGAAGACCTATGAACATAATGTATGATATTAGTAAATAAGAAGAAAAAGTATACATTTGATAGAGTTTTATTCCAGTTTTTTTTAAATTAGTAAAATAGGAGTCAGTAAATATATCCTTAATATGATAGGAAACAATCATAAAACAATGGTGAACATCTAACCTGGCAGTGAGAATTCTAGTCATATTCTAAGTCAGACATAAAATGAAAAAAGCTCCTTTTACTGCTGCTATTATTATGGACATTTTAGTTACTGTAAAAAGATAAAATAAATCTAGATTTCTTTAAAAGAGAGCAATATCAATTCTTATGTTGAGTTTTCTAGAGTAAGGAATCAAGCACTTTTATTATCTGGTAATAAGAAAGTTTATGATAAAACATTTCAGACAGTTTGGTAACGGATATCAAAAACCTTGGAAATACATATAAAATTCTTCAGTTTCAAACCAGCAAAACTATATGTGAGCATTTACTTAATTCAGTGTTTTCAATATTTACATAGGTAGAAATTGAGATGATAGAGCTATGTATGTGGATATGTGGGTTGGGTTATAGAGAGACAGTAGAATACGGTGACATGTTAATAGTGGTTGCAGGTAGTGGAACTGCTGAAGTAGAATTTTCAACAAGATGAAAGCCATGACTCATGAAAATACAAAATAAACACATGTCCAAGATTTCATTCCAATTATTAAGCAATGAGGGTGCCAGTAATGTATTAAGACTGGCTCAAAGAACATTTGAGGAGCTAGGTATTCTTTATAGGTAATTGAATAAAGGAATTCTAGTATATTATTGCTGGGCGGGATACAAAATTGGCTAATAATGTATAACCCAAAATGATTATTGGTGTTTCTCTTTCCTACTGGACAGACCTTATTTGTATCTCTCCTGGGAAAAAAAGCAACAAGTTAACTTGTTACTTCACTAGTCTGAGGACCATAGTGAACAGTGAGTGGAACAAAGTTCTTTCCCTTGGATTTATGTTGTCCATCAAGGTAGCCACTAGTAATCTGTAGCTTTTGAACATATGAAGTAGCACTAGCCTAAGCTGAGATGTGCTGTGAGTATAAAATACATATGGGATTTTAAAGACTTAGTACCATTAGGGAATATAAAATATCTCATTAATGATTTATTCTCTCTCTTATACATTAAATTGATAACATTTGGGATATATTGGGTTTCATAATTATATTATAAAAAATTTGTTTTACTTGCTTCGTTATATGTTTTTAATATGCCAATTAAGGAATTTTGAAATTGTGTGTTTTTCTCTTATGTTTCACATTATATTTTTATTGGTTTATTATAACACCATTCACAATAGCCAAGATATGGAATCAACCTATATGTCCATCAACAGATGAACAGATAAAGAAAATGTCATACACACACACACACACACACACACACACACACACTATGGAATACTATTTAGCCATGAAGAAAGAATGAAACCCTGTCATTCAGAGCAACATGGATGAACCTGGAGGACGTTTCACTATGTTAAGTGAAATGAGTCTGGCACAGAAAGAGAAATACAACATGTTCTCACTCACATGTGGGAGCTAAAAACAATTGAGCTCATAGAAGTAGAAAGTAGAACCGTAGTCATTAAGGGCTGTGAAGAGCAGGAGGGAGGAAGATAGGAAACAGTTGGTTAAGGGATACTAAACTATCACAAGAAGAGAAGTATAAGCTCTAGTGTCCTGCAACACCAGAGCTGAGTGAGTGTGGTTAATAATAATTGATTGTATGCTTTGGCTGGGCGTGGTGGCTCACATCTGATCCCAGCACTTTGGGAGGCCAAGGTGGGTGAATCACCTGAGGTCAGGAGTTCAAGACCAGCCTGGCCAACATGGAGAAACCCTGTCTCTACTAAGAAAATACAGAAATTAGCTGGATGTGATGGTGAGCGCCTGTTGTCCCAGCTACTTGGGAAGCTGAGACAGGAGAATCACTTGAACCCAGGAGGCGGAGGTTGCAGTGAACTGAGATGGCACCACTGCACTTCAGCCTCTGCAACAGAGCAAGACTCCATCTCAAAAATAGTAATGATGATAATTTATTATATGTTTTAAAAAAGGTAAAAGAGAGGATTTTGAATGTTTACCATGCTAAGAAATGATAAATATTTGAGGTGATGGTTGTGCTAATTACCTTGATTTGATCATTACACATTGTATACATGTATAAAATATCATTCTGTGTTTCACAAATGTGGACACATTATGAATTATGAAGTGTCAACTAAAAATAAAAGGAAACTAATACATTTCAGATTTGAAAGAGCTAGTTCAACAAAAAAATATAAAATAGCTCATTATTAATTTATTCTGTCTCTTACATATTAAATTGATAACATTTGGCATATATTGGGTTAAGTAAGTTATTGCATAAAAATTAGTTTTACTTATATCCTTTTACATTTTGAATATGGCTATGATAAAATTTTAAATTATGGACCAGGCACAGTGGCTCATGTCTGTAATCCCAGCACTTTGGGAGGCCAAGGTGGGCAGATCATTTAAAGACACGAGTTCAAGACCAGCCTGGTCAACATGGGGAAATCCACCTCTACTAAAAATACAAAAATTAGCTGGGTGCAGTGGCACACACCTGTAGTCCCAGCTACACAGGAGGTTGAGGGAGGAGAATTGCTTGAACCCATTATGCAGTTTCTCAAGTCCTCCTGTGTTTCACATGATATTCGTACTGGTTCTAGAGAAACGTTGAGGGAGCTGTCTCCCTCACATAGTGTTGGAAAGATATGCCACCTGGATTTCTGGCCCATTTTAAAGCTTTGAATATTTTTGTTCTTCACAGAAATAGATAATTTTAATTTACTTTTTATAATTTTACACAATTTCTAAAGTAAATAAGCATTCATTTTATAATCTGAAAAAGATTATTTTTAAGTCCTTCTGAATATTGGAATAAAGCACCTAAGTCAGATTAGGAGATGAAAAGCACATAAAGCAGGATTGTGAAAAGGACTCAGGGCCTGGTGTGGTGGCTCATGCCTGTAATCTGAGCACTTTGGGAGGCTGAGGTGGGCAGATCACCTGAGGTCTGGAGTTTGAGACCAGCCTGGCCAACATGATGAAACCCCATCTCTACTAAAAATACAAAAAATTAGCTGGGTGTGGTGGCGGGCACCTGTTGTCCCAGCTACTCGGGAGGCTGAGGCAGGAGAATTGCTTGGACCCTTTGAGGGTGTGAGGGCAGAAGTTGCAGTGAGCCGAGATGGCACCGTTCTACTCCAGCCTGGGCAACAAGAGCGAAACTCTGTCTCAAAAAAAAAAAAAAAAAAGAAGAAGAAAAGAAAAAGAAAAGGACTCAATGGCACTTTTAGCTATGTTAGCTCAAAAGTCCTCCTGTGAGTTATTTTCACTAATGATGTTATGCAGCCAAGCATCTCTTAAAGTCTATTTCAGAGAAAATGAGAGAGGCCCCAGGCGTGAACTGTAAAAGCATTGTCTGGATGAAAAGGAGCTTCACTGTATGTCTCTGAGGAAAACACCCTCCCAACTAGTTATCAAACTGGAAAGCCTAGGACTAATCCTGCAGGTAAGTCAGGGAACCATGTGAGCTTGAGTGGCAGAGTTGTGGAGAAGGTGGAGAGATCCATAGATGCTACATAAGGTTCCTGTAACGTTGGAGGCTGCCTGAGATTCCTAAAGGTCCTCAGATCCCAGAGTTGTTGTATCTGTATCTGGTCCTACAGTCTATACATAACAGACCTTGCAGATTCTGACCAACTTCTATGGGTAACACCTGTCCCAGAGGTAGCCTCTTTAAGGGTAATTTCATTTTGTTGGTATTTGGGTGAAATTCAGGTATACAAAAGCCAAGACACTGAGATTTGTGTTCTAGCCTCCTGCACTTGTGTTCCCTATGACTGACAATGTAAAACTCCTCCATACATGAAAATAAATGTTACACATTTAGAAGTCAAGGTCACTCATCATCTCAAATCTAATCCATTAGATTTCCCAAGCTGTGAGCATTTTCTCTAAAGTAGGTAACATACAAATAAGTAATAGGATCCCTAACCACTTGGGTCTTCAGGAGGGAGGACATAACTCAGGCAGAAAAAATAGTATTTATATGAATTGTAAAACTAAAGTGGCAATTTCTTTGAAAAATAAATGATCGTCTCTGTTTTTATTTTTTTAAAGGGAGAGTACAAATTCTTTAGTTAGACATAATGGCAAAAGTAATTTATTCATGTGTCTTCTCTTTGATTTTTGAACTTGAATCAACTGCCAAGATTTTCAAGTTCGCTTAGCAAAATGTAGACTAGCTGAAGTTGAAACTACTTCACCAAGATGTGTTTAATAAACAAACTAAAAGGACGGTGTTCTCTCCATCCATGCCTCTGTTCTTAGGAGCAGAACAGACTAGCTCAAGCAGCAGTTTTTGAATTGCATAAGCTCAGCTCCACGCAGATTGGTTGAACACACTTTGCTTCCTCTTACTTCTATTTTCACTGGCCTAACTCCATTAGTCCTGTGGGCCTCTTCCTTTCTCCTAGCCTTTTATGGAGCGTCTCTCCTCCAGTGTTCTATTTCTGTGGTTCTCAAAGTATGGCCTAAAGACTTTCAGAGTACCCCAAATCCTTTTAAGGACCTTTGAGAGATTAAAAAAATTATAATAATATTAAGATCTTACTTACTTTTTCCATTGTTCTAAAATTTGCCCTGAAAGTGCAAAAACAGCAGAAGTGAAACTGCTACCTATCATGAATCAAAGTAGTGGTCCCAAACCATGCCAATAGTCATTGCATTTCTCACCACCATGCATTCCACTTAAGAATGTTCTGGATGAAACAGTAAAAATTATTAATTCAATGAATGTTGACCCTTAAGTACATTTCTTTTTAATATTTCATGTGAGGAAATAGGAAGTGCACCAAAGCACTTCTGCTGCATAACAAATTACTATGATGGTCTCAAGAAAAAATACATGCACCGACTATTTTCTCCTGGTATATGGAAATCCATTAGTTTATACAGACTGAAATGTTGTAGTCTACTTTGAGTGGGTCTTTGACTCACGTTCCACATTTTGTAAAAGCATGCATTTGTCACTTGGAAAATATTGGTTCACAGAGTTTTACAAGTCTTCAAAGTGTTGACTCATTAAACTGAGATTCCGTGAGTTTGTCTATCACTGATAGAATTTTTGTGGAACAATGAGAGAGAATATTCACAATTATATGAAAAGGATATTAAAATCCCCCTACCTTTGCAAGCTATATATTTGTGTACATCCTCATTTTCTTCATATATGTCAACCAAAAGAACATAACACAACAGATTGAATGCTGAAGCAGATATGATCATCAGATGTCTTATATTATTAAACATCAGGCAGATAAAACACATAAACGAATGACTCTAGGTCCTCAATAATTTTTAAAATTGTAGAGTGGTCTTTAGACCAAAATGTTTGAAAACTTACGATCTGGTCTAATCCTGTCTCATTCTGGAGACCTTTGCTCATGCCTCCTCTGATGTTATCTAGCACAATGCTTTTTGAACTTCAATGTGCATGCTGTCTACCTGGGGAAAATGCTAAATAAAATGCGGATTCTGATGCAGTCCCTCTGGGCTGAGGCCTGAGCTCCTGCTTTTCTAACAGCTGCCCAGAAGATTCCAATGCTGCATGGCCATAGTTCCTACCTTAAGTAGCAAGGGTCTAACACATGCTGCCTGCATCCCTCACATAATCCTATCATTTCCAGCCTTGTGACATTTGAGTTACCTTACTTCTATTATTATTATTATTGTTGTCATTACCACCATTATTATTGTATCTTATGAAAATATTATCAAATTGTTGTCAGAAACTGTGCTAAGAACCTTATATGTATTTTCTCATTAGTGCTTACAGCACTCCTGTGACATAGGTTCCATTGCTATCTATAGCTCAGGAGACTGAGGAAAGGTAATTTGTCAAGATCTGATACTATGCCCATTTGACTCTATGGCCAATGCTACTAACCACTACATTATAGGAACTTACATCATTTTAATTCCTGTAATTTCCTTTCATTTGTATATACCTTGCTTGCCTTTCAGTTTAGATTATATGCTCCATGGGATCAAAACACAAGCATTATCTCAGCCATCAATACATTTTGCCCAGTGATCTGTTCAAATGGTGATGAACACATAAATCATCATGAATGCTCATGTAACCCTGGGAATCCAAAGTTGTTCCTGTTTATCTATCTTTAGTAGGATATAAACTCTGGATTATTTATTTATTTATTTTCTATTTTATCTTTTTTTTGAGATGGTGTCTCGCTCTGTCGCCCAGGCTGGAGTGCAGTAGCGCGATCTCGGCTCATTGCATGCTCCGCCTCTGGGGTTCACACCATTCTCCTGCCTCAGCCTCACTAGTAGCTGGGACTACAGGCGCCTGTCACCACTCCCGACTAATTTTTTGTATTTTTAGTAGAGACAGGGTTTCACCATGTTAGCCAGGATGGTCTCGATCTACTGACCTCATGATCTGCCCCCTTCGACCTCCCAAAGTGCTGGCATTACAAGGGTGAGCCAACCGTGCCCAGCCTGGATTATTTAAATATCCAGTAGTGATGCTGGATCTGATGAATTTCTATCCTTTTTCTCTAGCTCCTTTGGCCCAAAATGTAGGTCCATGATGTCTTATAAAGGTATTTCCTCAGTACACAGCATGGTTGAACATTTACATTTCTTCTTAACCAATTAATTAATTGGCAATATGTAAAAATGAGGAAATTTTACAAAAACTCCAGATCAATCGCTGTGGCTGCAATGGAGTCCAGTTCCATTTCAGATGAGATGACTGGAAATGAGAAGCAGTAGCTCTCTTTAGCAGGTTCATGCTCTCCTGTTTGGTACAGGGCCTGGTTTCACCATCCTTGCCTCCACTCCTGAAGTGCCTTCAGTCATTTAAATTTGTGTCCCCAATTTTAGGACATAGGCATGCTTTCATAAATATTTTTCTTTTCACTGCCAGACAAAACATAAGTCAAAGAAGCAATTATTATATTAAAGTCATTTCTACAAAATTCCTGACAGTATTTTTTTTTTAAAGATCAGCTTAAATCTTTTCTTGTTGAAGTTTCATAATTGCCATGTTCTTCAAGGTCTCTGCAGAGGATCCCTAGCAGCCAATTCTCCTCTCTGAGGTTTTGCCTTGAGAGGGAAGGAAAATGAAAGCAGAAAGAAAATTGTCACCAGGAAGGGTTAAGAAGGGACTAAAGTTTGGGATATGGCATAGACTGACATTGGGAGATGAATGAATGAAGGAGAATAGACAGAGTGTTTCAAAACTCGGTATTTTTGAAAGTTATCCCTTCTTTTTTTTTGAAGTTCAAAATCATGATTTGTAGTTTGTACCTGAAAGAACAGTTTTTTTTTTTGTTTTTTTTTTTTTTTGAGACGGAGTCTCGCTCTGTCACCCAGGCTGGAGTGCTGTGGCCGGATCTCAGCTCACTGCAAGCTCCGCCTCCCGGGTTCACGCCATTCTCCTGCCTCAGCCTCCCAGGTAGCTGGGACTACAGGTGCCGCCACCTCGCCCGGCTAGTTTTTTGTAGTTTTTAGTAGAGACGGGCTTTCACCGTGTTAGCCAGGATGGTGTCAATCTCCTGCCGTCGTGATCCGCCCGTTTCGGCCTCCCAAAGTGCTGGGATTACAGGCTTGAGCCACTGCACCCGGCCGAAAGAACAGTTTTTTGAAGGCCCAGGGTCAACTTTGCCTTTCTCTTAAAAGCTTCATCAGGAGAGCCAAGTGTACCCTTAAGCGAGAAGAAAATAGCAAAAATTAGCATTTGTATGGGCTTCTTAAAGTTTATAGAGCTCTTTTACTTACCTTAACTCATTTGATCCTCACTACAATCTAGTGAGTACGTATTATTATCTTTCTATTATAGATAAAGACACCAAGGTTTGAAGCTCTGTCTCGCTCGCTCAAGGACACTTATCTATTAAGTAGATAGAATAATCTAACCACATCCTTTGCTCCTTCAATTCTCTGCAGTAGGTTATTGGCATAAAACCACAATGAATGCATACAGTTAAGCTGCATATTGGACTAGAGCTCATTGAGATTAAGAACACTAACTTTTAACTCTGAACCTCCATAAAAACACTTAGTAAATATTTAATTAATTTAATCTAGGTATTACATTTAACGTAATTCTTTTTGTCACTGCAGTTAACTGTACTTAGGGAGGCTTGCTTCTATCTATTCTCAGCCCATCTTTGCTTGAAGTTACGTTTATTTCTTCTATATTTATGCTTATTAAATGAATGATATATATATAAGTGGAGAACCAATGGCAACTTCGTTACCTTCTAGTTTTTAGTCCTGTTTCTAATGAGGGTGTGTGTATTGTGTGTGTGTATATTGTGTGTGTGCATATGTATGGGGTAGAGGGATATTGAAGCCAAAAATCAAGCTTTATAGATATGCATGCATTTACCCTTATTAGAGTTTGGCCTATAGCATTTCTTTTTCATGATTAAAGTTCGAGACTACCCTAGCCAGTGTGGTGAAACCCCATCTCTACTAAACACATAAAAATTAGCCAGGCATGGTGGTGGGCACCTGTAATCCCAGCCTCTTGGGAGGCTGAGGCAGGAGAATTGCTTGAACCCAGGAGGTGGAGGTTGCCCTGAGTGGAGATCATGCCATTGCATTCCAGCCTGGGGGACAAGAGCGAAACTCCTCAAAAAAACAAAAACAAAAATGAAGGAAATTCTGGGGTAAGATAAAGGATTGTGGAGACTCAAGTTCTTATTTGCAGAGGAAGCCTTCAGGTAGTAGGGCTTCAGGGGAAAGAGGTTGTAAAATGTTTCTATCAAACTTAAAGTTTGTGTTGATGTTAATCCTAGAGAGGTATAATGAGGCATCATATCCAACCCCACTTCCCATGATGACCTGAAACAGTCTTTCAGGTTAAATTTTAAAAGAGCCTTGGCTTAGGAAGAAGTTCTTTCAGATGGTTGGGGGGTCTTAGAATTTTATTTGTGGTTTACAGTGAGGAGAGGGCCTTGCCTCCCCACCCTCATTCAATCTGTGTCTTCTATTCCTTCATATGGACAATTAATACTTTCTAATAATTCATAAATTTATGTGCACACTTAATGGCAATTTCTTAGATCCCATTTCTTACTAAATTTCCATCCTTAGGGCTCTTCTGTAGAAATTTTGGAGTCCAGATTTTCTTTAGTCCCAAATGGAAGCTCAGAGACATAACTGTGCATCTTCCCATGGCTGCCACCCGGGCTTCCTGAGAAATTACCCCTCTCATATGGCTGTGTCAAGGACCTCATTGCAAAACCACACACAGATCTAGATGTAACCTTAGAAGGTCTGAGTCTGGCAAAATCACATTGTACCTGTGCTACTCTTTGGGCTTAAATTTTTGTCCCTTTCCCACACCTCGTTGATAAAATTGCATAACATTCAGCAAATGTTTACCATGTGACAAATGTTTTGCGTACTTTGTCTCTAATCCTCATAAAACCCATGCAAAAATATAATTATCCCTGAGTTACAATGACAGAATTTAGATTCAGAAAGGATGAATAGTTAGTTCCAGAACAGGATTTGACTCCAGTTCTGCTCCATTCCCAATCATGTGTTTTTCCTAATATATCATGCTATTGCAGCTTTCTGGTCTTTTTCTGGCTACAATTAACATCTGTGGACCCAAAGCAATTCATCACCAGTAAAATCCAGAGCAATCAGCAGATGCTTCTTCCCCAGAATCAAGGTCTATCTAGTTTGCTTACTGACTATCCTGCCTAAGGCCTCCCTGCCTCTCTCTGCTTTACATGAAAAGACCCAGCCTATTCCTGGGCATGGTGCTTAGATCCTCTGCAAAAGGTGGAATTCTGGCATTGGCTATCATGAGTTCATTCTGAACACACTTTGCATAATAATGATCAGTATGATTGATAACCAGCAGTTAACAGGAATTTCTTAGGACACTCCATTTCACTCATGTTTCATCACACAGGTCCTCACATAAAAAATGCCAGTCTTTTTCCATGCGATTCCAGATTTTTGAACAGGAGTAAACCCTACAAAATTATTTCTTCTGACACTTTACTCTGTCGATGACTAAACCAAGGCTTAGCAAGGTGACGTGACTTTATTCACATGTACTGAGTAGACAGTGGAGGAGGACTAGAATGCAGGTCTCCCAGCTCACCATACAGACCTGTTTTCAGAAACCACACTGAATCCATAGGACTCCTGTGCGGCCTTTGCCCAGGTGAGTCATCTCTGCCTCTCTCCTAGTCCCAGCTGAACCAACAGCCAACATGGCCATGAGATTTTTCCCAGTCTGAGTGGAAAGGCTGGTGAATAATGAATGTTGATCTAGAGCCCACTGTCCCTGATGAAACTGGAAGGTACCCTGCTGTCAGACAACCTGGTTAGCAATCCAAACAGCAGGGGATAGAGGGTCCTGTCAGCTAGAGACTGACCTCCTGCTGGCAAGCTAAGAGCCTGGAGGCAGTTACATTGTATCTTGTCTCAGAAACAAACTTCCAAATGATCTGAAGCCAAAACTTACTGAACTGCAGAGCAAACAGTGCAGGGCTCTAGTTTAGACGTTTTTCTTCTCTTGTCACTGAGAATTTTGAGGTTGGTTTAAAACAAACAAACAAACAAATCTGGAGGAGCAGGAGTGACATTAGCTAGGACTCATTTTGAAGAAAGTTGGGTGAGAGAAGAGCCCAGTGGAAGACTTGCTTTTCATCTGTGACTGGGGACTTGGGCTGTATTCAGGTGGCCCTCATTTTAACTGCGGGATGCTGGAGAGTCAGGTCACCACTTCAGGCTATAACTTTTTCAGTGACAGAACGAGGAGCTCAGGCCAAGCCATCACTAAGATCTTTTCAGATCTTTGGAAATAAACCAGATAAATTAAAAAATTTAGCCATATAACCCAAAATGTATCTGAGACATGTCTCAATCAATTTAGAGGTTTATTTTGCCAAGGTTAGGGTTCACTTGGCAAGGTCAGTGACACACTCTTAGGAGGTCCTGAGCACATGTGCCCAAGGTGGTTGGGTTACAGCTTGGTTTTATACATTTTAGGGAGACAGAAATTACAGACAAACACATAAATTAATATATTTAAGGTATATATTGGTTTGGTCCAGAAAAGTTGGATATCTAAAAGTAGGCGGGGGGATAGGGGTGGACAGGGGGCTTCCAGGTCATAGGTGGATTAGAAGATTTCCTGATTGGCAATTGGTTGAAAGAGTTAAGCTCTGCTTGAATAATTGAATTCAGTATAGAAAAATGCTTGTGTTTAGTCAAGGCAGTTGTGGAAGCCAGGGTTCTTGTCATGTAGATGAAGCCTCCAGGTAGCAAGTTTCAGAGAGAAGAGATAGCGAATGTTTCTTATCAGACCTTAAATGTGTCAAACTCTCTGGAAAAGACCGGTAAAGGAAGGAGATTCTTACACAATGCAAATTTCCCCCACAAGAGATAATTTGCAGGGTCATTTCAGAATATGTCAAAGAAATATGTTTTGGGGTAAAATACTTTTATTTTCTTCAGGGCCTACCATCTGTCACATGATCCTAAACCAGAGTCAGGTTGGAACTCAGTGTCTTATTGCTACAAAGAGTCTGTTTTGTTCGTTTTAAGATATCTGTTTTAATGTTACTGTTGGTCAGTTGTGTCTAAACTCCAAAAGGAAGAGGCTATAATGCTGTATATTTGTCCCCTAATTCTTGTCATGGCCTGAACTAATTTTTCAGGCTTCTTCTTTTTTCAAGCTTTTGCAAAAAGAGGGGTCCATTCAGTTGGTTGGGGGGCTTAGAAATTTGTCTTTGGTTTACAACCAGTATCTTCCACCTGGATTTCATTTTCACTCGCACCCTGCATGTGCCCCTTCAAACCTCCAGACCTTTGTAGCTTCCTATCCTCTCTCACCTTCCTGACCAACTAAAAAACTCATCCATATTCTCAGACACCTTACCGTAACATCATCCTTATGTCCCAACAGCTTCGTTATTATCTGACTAGTTTAGTCACCCATTCCTGAGAAGCTAAGTCTCAATGGAAAAAATAAAATAAAAGATTTGTCTGGGTGAGGTGGCTCACGCCTGTAATCCCAGCACTTTGGGAGGCTGAGGCGGGTGGATCATGAGGTCAAGAGATCGGGACCACCCTGGCCAACAGGGTGAAACCCCATCTCTACTAAAAATACAAAAATTAGCTGAGCATGGTGGTGTGCACCTGCAGGAGAATTGCTTGAAGCTAGAAGGCAGAGGTTGCAGTGAGCCAAGATTGTGCCACTTCTATTCAACATAGTACTGAAAGTTCTAGCCAGACTATTAAGCAGGGAAGAAAAAGTCATCCAAATTGGAAAGAAAGAGTAAAATCATTTCTGTTCACTGGTGATATGATCTGATTAGTAGAAAACCCTAAAGGCACCACTAAAAATTGCTAGAACTAATAAATTCAGTAAAGTAGCAGGATAAGAAGTTAGCACACATAAATCAGTTGCATTTTTATACACTCACAATAATATAATGTCAATCATGAATCTGTTTTGAAAATGTTAAGTTTGAAATTCTTACCCTGTAACCAAGTAATGATGATGATAATTTACGTAAATATACGGCCTATGATTCTAAGAAAAGGGTCTGTTTAAAGACATAGATTTGGAAGTCGTTGAGGTATAGCTTGTAGTTAAGGCTCTTTGTGTCAAATTCTATCAATTTCCTTTCCTTCCATGTAAAATGTAACCTAATTTTCACCCATCCTAACTTTCTTTGTACTAGTCTAATAAGCCTTTTTCCTTTCCAGTATCGCATATATTCACAACCTGTATTTCCCGATGCAGCCTCTATAGCCACATTTAACTCACATCTCATCTTCAATATGTCGACCCTATGTCTAAATTTTTTCTTGTGTCTGATTTCTTCTTACAGGTGTAAACATCACTATTTTACTGCTTTTCCTCAGCTAAAAGTTCATTCATCATTGATTCTTTCATTGCTTCCACCTGTAGCATTCAACTGGTTGTCAACTTTTGCCATATATGACCTTATAGTGATTCTCGTGTCTAACCTCCTCTGTGCTTCTCATGACCTCCCAAATCTTAAGCTTTAGTCTGGTGCCTTAGACCAATCTGTCCTCCTGACACTTGACCTCCCAAATCTTATTCAGAATTATATAGCTAACAGTTGACTCTACCAGTCTCCCATCCACCCTAAATTACAATTCTGTC
Organism: Colobus angolensis palliatus; assembly: GCF_000951035.1. Classification (NCBI taxonomy): domain Eukaryota; kingdom Metazoa; phylum Chordata; class Mammalia; order Primates; family Cercopithecidae; genus Colobus; species Colobus angolensis. The sequence goes on along the minus strand of NW_012118710.1, from coordinate 2,478,157 downwards.
AGCCTGTGTTCCGTTCCAGAAGCATTCCACTTTCCAGGTATTTAAAATTCCCTAGCCTCAAGTATGTTTAAATTCCACTGGTACTTCATGAATTATCTCCAGTATTACCTCTTCTGGGGTACCTTCCTTGACTCCAACTCAAAATTAATTTCCACTATCCACTACTTTTATAGTACTCTGTTTATCTATGTTTGCGTTTGGCACAGCCTGACTTTATATCCTAGTATGCATACTTGTGTGTTTCCTTCTCTCTTTGGTGTAAGATCTTTAAGGATATAAACCATTCTTACTCATCATTGTCTCTTCAAGAACCAACAAGATAGCTGGCAACTAGGTATCCATTAAATATTGATCCAATTTAAGTTATATATGTGATATGGCTTGGCTGTGTCCCTACCCAAATTTATCTTGTATTGTTGTTTCTGTAATCCCCGCATATGGTGGGAGAAACCAGGTGGAGATAATTGAATCATTGGGGCAGTTTCCCTCATTCTGTTTTAATGATAGTGAGTGAGTTCTTACGAGATCTAAGCCCCTCGCTAGACACTGATTCTTCTCCTTGCTACTGCCATGTGAAGAAAAATGCGTTTGCTTCCCTGTTTGCCCTGATCGTAAGTTTCCTGAGGCCTCCCCAACCCTGCAGAAAGGTGAGTCAGTTAAACCTCTTTCCTTTATGAATTACCCAGTCAGTCTCAGGCATGTCCTTATAGCAGCATGAGATCAGACTAACACAATATGTAATTTGGGTTTTTGTAACAGATATTTCCGAAATAATAAATGACGTTCCCAATTCCTTACTAAGTTGTTCTTTCTTATAGTTTAAGTAAGGTTTATCAATCTGACTCCATGCTGGGAAAGAAAACACGAATCCTGGCCAGAGGCCCCTTTAGTGTCTACAATAGCTTGATTGATGTACTTTTCCACCATCTATGAGAAACGACGGCTCTCTCTTTTGCTTTGAAGAGGTGTCTTATCAAAAACATTTCCGAGGGATTGCCCATTAACTTGAGAACGTTTTATTATTTCCTCTGTGGACTGATTCCAAATTATCCCCCTACAATTTTCTTGTAGTTTTTTCACCTGATAGTCACTAGGTATTCTACAGTCACCCTCACTATGAGAAGAATAAGTGTTGAAAGTAAGACAGAGGTCACACTCCCAGAAGTGAGGACTTATTCATGCAATATGCATTGATTAAGTGCTCATTGTATATAGAGTAGAATACTAAATGCTGTGGAAGACCACAGAAAAAATAAAAGATGAGGGTTCTGTCGTCATTTATTTTAAAAAAATGGATTTGTAGGGGAGACAAAGATAACATAGATTAAGAACTTGAGAATGACAGTGTGTTAGTAAATTACAAAATGTACTTATAATGTAAGTAATGCAAAGGATGGTATTTGAAAGGATGATCCCATCTCAAGGTGATTTGTTCTTTTTTCTTGTGTCTTATGCTATGCCCATTTGTCTGCCTGTCCCAGTGCTTCTCCCTTTTACCAACATTAAGTTTATTTTAGATTCTTCCAGAATACTTCTTTGGCTATTCCAGCCAACAGTTGTGTTCCACTTTTCAACACTATAGCACTTATTGTTTGTTACTCTCAGTTGGCTGTCATCACATAATTCCTTATTATCTTATCCATATACCAGTAAAAATCGTCACCATATACTGAGGTCCTATTGTGAGGGCTACTATGCATTAAGCATGGCAGATGGATTATTTCATGTAAATGCCACAAGACCCTATGAGGTGTAATTGTTTTGACTGTTATTTTACAAATGGAGAAACAAAACTATTTAATGTACCGCAAACTTCATAGATCTGAATTCCAGTCAATCTAAATCCTAAAAACATACCCTAAATGTACCTCTCTGGAATAGTTCTCAGTATTTTTTGGTGAGTGATGGTAAGGGGAGCATGTCACTCATCCCACTGAAAATTTAATAAGTTTGATCGCCATTTCTCTCAACATACGATTGCATCTTCTGGGCATAAGAAACCCAGAATAAACTCAACTAAAATCAAAAGAAAATAAGTAATAAAGATGAGGACAGAAATAAATGAAATAGAAAACAGATACAATAGGGTATATAAACAAAGACAAAAGCTGGGTCTTCAAAATTTGAAAAACAAACACATGTACACACACAAAAAAAACCCTGGATAAATTGATTAAGAAAACAAGAAAATAAAGCACAAATTAAGAATTTTTGAGATACAAAGGAGGATGAAATTATAAAAATTTAGAAGAAACATCAGAAATTTAAAAGAAAAGTAAGCATACCATAAATAATAATTTAAGTAAATGATTTTGAACATAAATAAAATGCACACATCCATAGGAAAAAATCTAGGCCCAGCATCATGGTTCATATCTGTAATTCCAGCCCTTTGGAAAGCTGAGGTGGGAAGCTTGCTTGAGACCAGGAGTTCAAGACTGGCCTGGGCAACATAGGGAGACCTCATCTCTACAAATAATTTAAAAAATTAGCCACATATGGTAGTACCTGTAGTCTCAGCTACATTGGAGGCTGAGGTAGGAGGACTGCTTGAACCTGGGAGGTCAAGGCTGCAGTGAGCCATGATTGTGTCACTGCATACAAGCCTAAGTGACAGAGCAAGACCCTGTCTCAAAAAAAAAAGAAAAAAATTAAAAATCTAAACAAAATTGACTCAAGAAAGAATAATAATTCTATAATCACTACATATATTGAACCCTGAATTTAAAAAATTTCCACCAAGAAAACATCACAGTATCTAACCAGTGTGGTAAAATGCCATCTTTAAGGAATATATTCCAATCCTATAAAATTCTTTCAGAGGAAAGTATGTAACCCTCCCAAACTTATTTTATGACGCTATTACTGTCATAATGTAAACCAGTGAAGGACAGTCCAAAGGAGAGAAAATGAGATGCCAATTTCTCTCAAGAATACAGATTCAAATGTCCTAAACAAAACACTAGCAAACCTGATCCAGCAATGTTTAAAATAAATGCATCATGACCAAGCTAGTCACGATGTCAGTTGATTTGACATTAGAAAATATATCTATATAAATTCTTACATTAATATATTAAAAAAGAAAAATGGTGTAACTCAAATGAAGCCAAAAATTAAATGTCATAGCCATTCATGAATAAAAAAAAAATCACTAAACCCAGAGTAGAAAGAAAGAAACTTCCTTAATCTGATAGTTTTAATTAAAAAACACTACAACAAAGATCATATTTAATTTTGAAATGATTAAAACATTTCCTTTTAAAGAAAGGATAAAATGCAAGAATGTCTAGCAGCACTTCTGTTCAGCATGATGTCTCATCACCCACGTGAAAACCCAGTTCCCAGTCCCCACTGCCTTTAAGGTAAAATTCAAGCAGAGATCTCTGAGTGACATGAGCTCTCACGGACCTACCCATACTCATTCCTGGGTCCTTTCAGTCTTTTTCTATGCCCCTTCCCAATTTTTCCCTGAGCAATACCCTAAATAATCCACTGGCATCAGTTCTAACTTAGTGTATCTGCTAGGTAGGTCAGGAAGGACCACTCAAACTCACCAGAAGATGTCTTCTTCATCTGTAAGTGCCAATCCTCTAGACTTGTTTGGAAGTCTCCCAACATAGCATGTGGTTTCAGTCACCACTCTGTACCTCTGCATGTGCCGTCTCCTTCACCTCCTGCCTTCTCTCCTCCCTTCTGCATCATGAATCTGCCACACCCTTCTAAAATGCATTTGGGAAAGTGATCTCCTGAGTGACTGTGTCAATGACTGTGGGGGCAGTTACCAACAGCAGGGAGGAGCAAGCTCTCTGGTGACTCTTCTTTTTTCTTTTTTTGAGACAGAGTCTTGCCCTGTTGCCCAGGCTGAAGTGCAGTGGTGCGATCTCAGCTCACTGCAACCTCCACCACCTGGATTCAAGCAATTCTCCTGCTTCAGTCTCCCGAGCAGCTGGAATTACAGGCAACTGCTACTATGCCCGGCTGATTTTTTGTATTTTTAGTAGAGATAGGGTTTCTCCATGTTGGCCAGGCTGATCTTGAGCCCCCAACCTCAGGGAATGCACCCACCTTGCCCTACCAAAATGTTAGGATTACAGGCATGAGCCACCATGCCCAGCTGACTCTTCTTACAAGGGCACTAATCCTAGCTGACTTGGGCTTCATCCTCATGACATCATCTAACTGTAATTTCCTCCCCAAAGCCCTACTCCCAAATGTAATTTGACTATTAACTGAAGAATCATTTCATAAATATACAGCCACCCAGAGTGACTGAAGGATAGCAAGTATTTGGTTGCTTCTTTTCTGGCATGTTTATTTTTGAAATAATCCATAATTTCCTCAAAGCCATTTCCAATTATACACATAAAAGAAATTTATCTTTTTTCTTAATGACCATAGAACTTTATCTATGCCTGACTGAAAACCCTGACTACTCTTTATCTTTTATTATAAATTTTTGTCTGCAAATCTTATCTCTCCTATTAAGCAGTAAGCCCCCTATCTAATCTACCTTTATATATCTCAAATAATCTTAACAAATATGTCAGTCTCTCCTGAAAGAAATGAATGAAAATGAACAAAACAATAGATAACATATCAGATACTTAATATGTTCTCTGTTATGATAAGCACTTTGCATGTATTATTTAATATACACATGCAAAGCATTCTAAATGGATTCCATTAGTAACCCCTCTACACAAATGAGGAAACAGAGACTCTGAGAGGTTTTGAAAAAAAAACCAATATGTCCAAAGTCACATGACTGTAATGATCAAAACCAGTTTTGCAGGTGGGGCTATCACACAGCCAGTAAGCTTAACTTCAGTGCTCTTATGTCTCCCTACAAACAGTCCTGTAAGAGACAGTAATGAATATAGGAAAGCCTCTGGTTTGGCAATCAACTCTTGCTTTCTTAGTCTGCTTAGGCTACCATAACAAAATATCATAGATTAGGTGTCTTAAACAACAGAAATTTATCTCTCACAATTCTTGAGGCTGGGAAGAAAGTCCAAGGTGCTGGCCAAATGGTTTTCATTCTGGGGCCTCTTCTTTGGACTTATAGGCAGCCACCATCTCTCTGTGCGCTCATGTGACTTCTTCTCTGTGCATGTGGGGCTGGTGGGGGCAGTGGGAGGAGAAAGCTCTCTGGTGACCCTTCTTATAAGGGCATGAATCCTAGTTGGGCTTCACCCTCATGATGTCATCTAACTGTAATTTCCTCCCCAAACCCCACCTCCAAATACCATTATATTAGACGTTGAAGCTTCAACAAATAAATTTTGGGATTTTGAAGGGACACAAACATTCAGTCAATAACCCCCCCTCCTTTTTTTATTTAATTAAATTAATTAATTAATTAATTTATTTATTTATTTTGAGACCAAGTCTTGCTCTGTTGCCCAGGCTGGAATGCAATGGTGGGATCTTGGCTCACTTCCACCTCTGCTCCTGGGTTCAAGCAATTGTCCTGCCTCAGCCTCCTGAGTAGCTGGGATTGCAGGTGCCCACCACCATACATGGCTAATTTTGTGTGTGTGTGTGTGTGTGTGTGTGTGTGTTTTTAGTAGAGACAAGGTTTTGCTACGTCGGTCAGGCTGGTTTCAAACTCCTGACCTCAGGTGATCCACCCACATTTTTTTAAACAATCAACATTTACTTTCTTACAGTTCTGGAGGCTGGAAATCTCAGATCAAGGTGTCAGCAGGTCAGGTTTCTCTGGAGACCTCTTTCCTTGGTTTGCAGACAGCCGTCTTCTCACTGTGTCCTCACAAAGCCTTTTATCACCGCTGGTCCCATAACACTTGCAATTAAAATAAAAAAATAAACAAACAAAAACCTGAATGTTTAACCCAGTTCTTTCTGCTGAGAAAACTCAGGAAATCATTTGCCTCTCAGCCTTAGTCTTCCAAACTGTAAAATAAGAGATGTTATAGGTGGGTTTGAAGGTTGCTTTTACTCTGTGATTTTGTGTGCTATCAAACTTGTTTACTATATTTCCTTAATACAAACACCCCCTTGCAGAGATTCTTTACCGAACTTCCTATATGATCTAGTTCAACTCACCTCTATGACTTTACATTCTGTCTTTCCAATTCAAAGCACCTTGTTCCTTGCTCTTGGCTGGTCCAGTTCTACTCTCCTTAAAGACACCACTTCTATCCTGCCTTTCCACGAAGGCCATGCCAGCCCACACTAATCACCATCTGCCCAGAGGAGCATAGCACTTTCTTTTTTACATTGTTCTCTAGTCATTTATTGCATGTTGTTTTGCTGTGGCATTTGAAATAGAAGTTCCTTAAGTTTAAAAATTTTGCCCTTTTTAAATGTTCTACAGCATGTACCACAACCATGGACGCACTATAAAAACATTTCATTATTTACTTGGGGAAAAAAATGTCTGATGCTTAACAAAGAGAGAACACTGTGGGAAAACCTAAAGAGTTTACAGGATTAGTTAGAAGCTTTGGTATGACATTGTCCAAGGTCACAGTATATCAGGAAATCAGAATGAGTTATATTGAAATCATGGCCCATAGGGTAGACCTCTGTAAAGGTCTTCTGTTGACATAGCTGCATAATACAAGACAGAATGAGATTCACGTCTATTAAAATCAGCATTCATTACTACACAGCCATACAAAAGAGGAACATGGATGGAGCTGGATGCCATCACCCTTAGCAAACTAACCTAGGAACAGAAATCCAAATACCACATGTTCTCACTTATAAGTGGGAGCTAAACTATGAGAATACATGGACACATAAAAGGGAAAAACAGACACTGGGGCCTACTTGAGGGTGGTGGGTGGGAGGAGGAAGATCAGAAAAAATAACTATTGGGTACTAGGCTTAGTATCTGGGTAATGAAATAATTAGTACAACAAGTCCCTATGACATGAGTTCACTTATATAATAAACCTGCACATGTACCTCTGAACCTAAAATAAAAGTTAAAAAAAAAAATCAGCGTTCCTTGAAAAAAAGAACATCAAAACCCCAAAAACGAGTAACCTACAAGCAATAACACAACAATGACAAAGCCTGTCAACCATCAAAAATGTCAGGAAAATTATAGTTAAAGCAGTGATGAGCACAGATTTTCTTTCCCAAGCATGATCACTTTAGAGAGAGGACTGACAGACTGTGCTGTTTGAACAAGCTGGTGATTGGGTCATTTCTCTTTAGTCCTGTCTGGTTGAATACTAGTCCATGATTCGTAGTCTCCTCTCCAAACACAATCATCTCCATCTCCTCCTCTCTTCAATTTATTCCTGGATGTTAACCTCACTTCCTGCTTCACCAAGAAAAAAGAAACTAAGAGAAAGGAGCTCACTCAACTTACGTAGTTCTCCTTTCTCTGCTGCCTCATCAGGGACTCCCTCCCTCAATTATCCCCCAGATCTCAGGTATGGTCACCTCTCCCATCCTATTCTCCCTCCTAACAGCACTTAAAGAATTTCAAAATCTCTTCTATCTGAATAGAAAAAAAAAATCCCTGCATCTCATTTTTCCTACCCCACCTCTTCTGACCTTCAGCACCAAACTGCATTAAAAATTGAACTCTGCTATCTCTCTCCTTACCTCCCATTATCTAGTTAACCAGTTGCAGTCTGCTTCATAACATCATGAACCCTGAAATAATAAACGGTGCTCTCAAGGTGATTAAGCACCTATTTTGTTGTCAGATTCTGTAGAGTTTAGAAGTGGCTTTGAGCTCAGATGCTCTTGGGTATGACGCCCAGCTCCTCTGTTTACCAGCTGCTTGACCCTTTGCAGTTGCTTAACGTTATTTATTTATTTATTTATTTTTATTTTTTTATTATACTTTAAGTTCTAGGGTACAGGTGCATAACGTGCAGGTTTGTTACATATATATACTTGTGCCATGTTGGTGTGCTGCACCCATCAACTCATCAGCACCCATCAATTCGTCATTTATCTCAGGTATAACTCCCAATGCAATCCCTCCCCCCTCCCCCCTCCCCATGATAGGCCCCAATGTGTGATGTTCCCCTTCCCAAGTCCAA
>NW_012118710.1:2411711-2462889 GCF_000951035.1 Colobus angolensis palliatus | reverse complement strand
GAGGACTGTCCTGATAATTAGGTAAGGAAATGTGTCTAATGACCTTGACCTGATTCCTGTCTACTGTTGATTTCTCTACACCGTTGATCCTGTTTCCTCCTTCTTGACCTCCTGTCTCTTCTTAGCTTCTAATGTCATGGGTTGTTTTTGCAATGCTAATCATATCCTTCTCCAATGGTTCCCAAAAAAATTTAGAAATGTAATAGAAATCAAATCAGTCGGCTGGACACGGTGGCTGGCTCCTGTAATCCCAGCACTTTGGGAAGTCAAAGCAGGTGGATCACCTGAGGTCAGAAGTTCGAGACCAGCCTGGCCAGCATGGTGAAACCCTGTCTCTAATAAGTACAAAAATTAGGCTGCATGTGGTGGTTCATGCCTGTAATCCCAGCACTTTGAGAGTCTGAGGTGGGTGGATCATGAGGTCAGGAGATCGAGACCATCTTGGATAACACAGTGAAACCCTGTCTCTACTAAAAAATACACAAAATTAGCTGGGCATGGTGGTGGGCACCTGTAGTCCCAGCTAGTAGGGAGGCTGAGGCAGGAAAATAATGTGAACCTGGGAGGCGGTGCTTGCAGTGAGCCAAGATACCACCACTGCACTCCAGTCTGGGCGACAGAGCGAGACTCCGTCTCAAAAAAAAAATAAATAAAAAATAAAAATAAATAAAAAAATAAAAATTAGCTGGATGTGGTGGCAGATGCCTGTAATCCCAGCTACTCGGGAGGCTGAGGCAAGAGAATTCTTTGAACCCTGGAGGCGGAGCTTGCAGTGAGCCAAGATTGTGCTGCACTCCAGCCTGGATGACAGAGAAAGACTCTGTCTCAAAAAAAAAAAAAAAAAAGGAAAAAGGAAAAAGAAAAGAAATCAAATCAGAGTGAATATGTTAGCTTAATTGCAGGTCAAACTGTGTTAGGGACCTCTTGTATGGCAAAACTGAGATTTCTGTCACTTTCCTCAAAGTCTAAAGGAGTTTGGATCCACATGAAATCATAGCTACATCTGACTCAGCCAGTTACACTTTTCAGCGCAGACCTCGCCACCTTCATCCCTCTTCCTCATCACAGGCAGCTTCCACTTACCTTTTTTTCTTAGAATCTTTTTACTAAATCACTTTGTTTAGTTGTTTAAGAAACATTTTACATATGCACAACCTGCCAAGGCAGACTTTCCCACAAGTTTTATGTTGTGCAAAAATTTCGTAAACACCTTTACACTAGGTTTTCATGGCTGAAATGCAATACATTTTGACCTCTATTCTCTTGTTTTGTTTTTGCAAGTCATGGGAAAATACTTATATAACAGCTTGTTCTTTATGGAAATTATGCTGATGGAGCTCTGATCTTCCAGCCATAGGCTGGGTCTGGCTCCAGCCAATGTACAGTAGCTTCCCCTTACCCACAGGGGATACTTCCAAGGCCCCCAGTAGATACTGAAACTGTGAATGACATTGAGCCCTATATATACTATGTTTTTTACTACACATCTATTGCTGTGGTTTGGATATGGTTTGTTAGGCTTGATCAAGTCTCATGTCGCAATTTGATCCCCTGTGTTGGAAGCGGGACCAGATATGATGTGTTTGGATCCTGGCGGAGGATTCTTCATGAATGGCTTGGTGTCTTTGTCCTGGAAGCAAGTGAGTTTTCACTCAGTTCTCACGATAACTGATTTTTTTCAGAGTCTGACACCTCGTCTTGTCTTTTTATTGTTTCCCGAGCACAACGCCTTTTCTCCTTCTGCCTTTGAACATCAGACTTCAGGTTCTTCAGCCTTTGGACTCTGGGACTTGCACCAGTGGCCTCTGTGGGGCTGTCAGGCATTTGGTCTCAGGCTGGGGACTGCTCTGCCTGCTTCCCTGCTTCTCAGGTTCCACCCTTGGGCTGGCTCACTAAGTTTGTGGGGCTTTTCATGTTCAGAACATCATGATGCTCATCACACCATGAACCCTGAAATAATAAACAGTGTTCTCAAAATTGTTAAACACCTATTCTGTTGTCAGATTCCGTAGATATTGGAAGTGGTTTTGGGGTCATATACTCTCGGGTGTGATCCTCGCTCCTCTGTTTAGTGGCAGTTGGCTTATATCATTCCCCACTTGCAGAAATCATTTAAACCTATCTGGTGGTGGGATCTTACCTTTACAGTCGTGTGAGCCAATTCTCTTTAATAAATTCCCTTTCAAATATATGTTTTCTATGAATTCTGTCCCTCTGGAGAAGGAAGCCTGACTAATACACCTACGATAAAGTATAATTTATAAATTAGGCATAGTAAGAGTAACAACAATAAAAAATAATAAAATAGAACATTATAACAATACACTGTAAGAAAGTTACATGAATGTCTCTCTCTCACGACATCTGATTGCAATATGCTCATCCTTCTTGTGCTGATATGAGAAGATACAACGCCTTTGTGGTGAGATGAAGTGAGACAAATACTTAGAAATTGTGACATAGCATTATTAAATAAAATAAGAGTGACGTGAATACAAGCACATCATAGTTCATGATAAGCACTGCCGTATCATGACCATTGATCTGATAACCGAGGCAGTTGCTAGTTGACTCATGACATCTGATGACATCTATAGTGTGGATTTGCTGGACAAAGGGCTGATTCATATCTTGGGTGTGACGGAGCAGGACTGGGAAAGATTTTATCACTCTACTCAGAACAGTGCACAATGTAAAACTTACGAATTGTTGATTTCTGGAATTTTCCATTTAATATTTTCAGTCTGTGGTTGACCTTGAGTAAATAAAACTGTGGAAAAGAGACAACTGTATTAGCTGGCAGAGAGAAAATGAGACTTGCTTCCCTGAACAGCCCCCACAAACTTAGCGGAAACCATAAAATTTCTATGTTGCCCATTCACGGACACTCACATGTTGGGTAAGGGTGTGAGGCTTCTGGAGTTTCCACATATACAGGATAGTCCAGGAGCTACCTCTACAGGACATGGCAAAACAAAGGCAGAAGCAAGTAAATGTCCTGTGCAGGACCTTTGCAAGCAATGGGCACTTGCTTAAATTTTACCATGTGATTTCAAAGCCAGTCCCACATTCCAATTGTACTGTTTTGTTGTTGTTGTTATTGTTGTTTTTGTTTCATTTTGTTTTCAATAGCTTCTAAGCAGGATACCAATTCTGTAATGAACCAATCCTTAGGCTATACAATAATAGAAATAGTTTCTATTAGAGGGATGCCTCACTGGCTGTGCTCCAAAGAAGTTCTGTTTGCATCAGAATTTTTCAATTTGAAATATGTTTTATTTTATTATAGATTCAGGAGGTACACGTGCATGTTTGTTACATGGGTGTGCTGTGTCATGCTGGGGTTTCAGCTTCTAGTGAACCCATCACCGAAATAGTAAACCCAATAGGTGGTTTTTCCAACCCTGGTCCCCCTCCCTCCCTCCCTCACTGTTTTTGGAGTCTCTGATGTCTATTGTTTCTGTCTTTATGATAATACTTACCCATTGTTTAGTTCCTGCATGTCAGTGAGAACATTTGGGCTTTTTATCTTGCATGATTTTGCTGAGGATAATAGCCTCCAGCTGCGTCCATATTGCTGCTAAGGACATGAATGTGTTCTTTTTTATGCCCGTGTAGTATCCCCTGGTATATTTGTAACACATTTACTTTATCCAATCCACTGTTGGCAGACACTTAGGTTGATTCCATGCCTTTGCTCTTGTGAATAATGCTGTGATGAACCTACAAGTGTGTGTGTCTTTTTTATAAAACAATTCTTTTCGTTTGTACCCATTAATGGGATTACTGGGTCAAATGATAGTTCCATTTTTAGTTCTTTGAGAAATCTCCATACACTTTTCCATAGGGGTTGAACTAATTTGCATTCCCACCAACAGTATAAGTGTTCCCTTTTCTACACAACCTCACTGACATCTGTTATTTTGTGACTTTTTATTATTATTATTATTATTATTATCATTATTATTATTTGAGACAGAGTCTCGCTCTGTCGCCCAGGCTGGAGTGCAGTAGCATGATCTTGGTGATCTTGGCTTACTGCAAGCTCCGCCTCCCAGGTTCACGCCGTTCTCCTGCCTCAGCCTCCCGTGTAGCTGGGACTACAAGCTCCTGTCACCACGCCCAGCTAATTTTTTTTTGTGTGTGTGTGTGTGTATTTTTATTAGAGACAGGGTTTTACCATGTTAGCCAGGATGGTCTTGATTTCCTGACCTCGTGATCCACCTGCCTCAGCCTCCCAAAGTGCTGGCATTACAGGTGTCAGCCATCACGCCTGGCCTACTTTTTGACTTTTTAACAATAATCATTCTGGCTGGTGTGAGATGGTATTTCATTGTGGTTTTAATTTGCGTTTTTCTGATGATTCGTGATGTTGAACATTTTTTTCATGTTTGTTGACCACTTGTATGTCTTCTTTTGAGAAGTGTCTGTGAGATGGCATATTCTATAAGCAGTTGAGAATATCAGAGTACTAAGAAAACAATTCTGAAATAAGAATTACAAGGCCTCTCATGGCTGTAATCCCAGCACTTTGGGAGGCCGAGGCAGGCAGATCACAAGATTGGGAGTTCAAGACCAGCCTGGCCAATATGGTGAAACCCGTCTCTACCAAAAAAAATACAAAAATTAGCTGAGCGTGGTGGCATGCGTCTATAGTTCCAGCTACTCGGGAGGCTGAGGCAGGAGAATCACTTGACCTGGGAGGCAGAGGTTGCAGTGAGCGAGATTGTACCACTGCAATCCAGCCTGAGTGACAAAGCAAGACTCCATATCAAAAAGAAAAAAAAAATGAATTATAAGGCGTCTATTTTACTACCCAGTGTGACACTACCTACCTAGGTAGTCACAGCTTCGGACAAGTCACACAGGTCTATGAAAACCTTTGTTTAATTAACAGTAAAATGGGAAGTTTTGATAACTAGATTCCATTCAGTTCTATAAATTCTTTGACAAAGAATTCAATGTGTACCTATTTAGACAGTTTGGGTTTGGGAATGTTAAACTGTGTTAGAGCCAAGACTCAATTCCATTCCCTTTGCTATATATTCTGGAATTGGTGCCTTACCTATTTCTTTGCAATGAGCAGAAATATTGGCAATGCTATGTTTCTTAATGCTGGAGAGCTTCTTTATATAACCCTATCTAGAAGATAATGCCTTTTCCTCTACTAAAAATCTTGACAGAAACAAATCTTTTGACTGTAAGGAAACCCAGAGCTGCAATAACCTTTGATCAGTTGGGTTAGATTCTAGGATGAAGATTCTCGTAGCATGCAGTTGGCCAGAGGAACCCTAACTGTAGCTGCATTCGTGTCAATATGCAATTATGAAATAAAGCAGCAGGATGTGTACAGTTTGGTTTGAAAGTGAACTCTTAATCCAAAATCAAATTTCTCCTGGAGGAGCAGAGTACTAGGAGGTGGCTTTCTTCTACTAAGTGAGCTGGGCTGTGTGGCCATCCAACCATATGCATGGAGAAAGAGCATATCTCAGTGGCCATGAGATTCCGTAGGATTGTACCTTAGCTTAACATTAAATTTAATCTTCCTTGGTAAATTCAAAATCGTATATCATATGTAATAGCTCAGTTAACCCAAAAACATGCCTCTGGCAGGTACTATATGCCTGGCACTATGGGAAGTTTCAGAGGTATAGCTATAGCTGTAAAACTACAAGCTACTGCCCCTGCCCAGGAATAACCGATTACGCAGAACTTCTCATGTAAAACAACATTGCTACGAGTGATTATTTCATGACTGCAGAAAAAAGTGGATGAATTTACCTAATTGTTGATGACCTAGGAAAAGTTTCTTACACTTTCTTTGTGTCCACTACTTTATCTGGTAAAATGGAAATAACAATAATAATACACACTTTTAGCGTTTACTAGGAAGATCAAATGAATTGATACAGGAAAGTGCTCAATAAATGTTAACCTTTATTATTAGTTGGGAGATAAAATATGTATGCACATAAAAATCAAAAGATAAAATTCTATGATGAAATAATAAATGATCCAAATTGGGATTTCCTGGGGTGAAATAGATAAAGCACAAAGACAAACTGAGTAAGAGAAGCATCAGTATGGGGGGAGCCTATGCTTGGATGGGGCCTGGAAGGATGAGTGGGATGTGGCTGGGCAGATGGAGGGGATGGCAAGATGGTAAGCTGTGAATGATTGAAACTTCAGTATCAGTTTACTACACACATGAATATTTAAGAATTCAACTTTCAGGGTGCTATAGACATCTACATATATAGAATGTTGAGATAAATATAGGCCTGTATAAGTTAAATTATTGGAGAGACTCTATCTTCATGTTATTGTGTGCACTCACATACACGCACGTGCTTCACTTTTCAAATGCGTACCATGGAGCAGGCACGAATCACATCTTCCCCAGTGATTCAGTAACAAGGGATAAATATGATCTTCTAATAATTTTGTACATCTGTTTTTAATAATACTAGATTGCATCCTAAAATTTGTCTGGCTAATCTCAAATATAATCAAGTATAATAAAATAAGTAAGGTAAGATAAATTATAATTTATTAATTACATCAAACAGTATTTTTCTAGGTAATTGCATGCCCAGTAAGGGGATCACCTATGAGAGTATCAACAGTGATACAGGAAGGGTGCACATGAAAGGGAGGAGGGAGTGTGGTAAGATGACTATAATACCCTAAGGGTTAACATGAAGAATAAGAGGATCTGAAGTACTAAGGCTTCCTTCAAGTATCATGACAATGCATTACATCTTTATTTACTCAACACCTATCAGTTGTTGACTATATTACATGATGAAAATGCAGCACAGATTAGAAATAAACATGTTCTGCCTAGCTGCTTAATCAATATTGTATGATTAAGTTATCTAATCACAGTATATAATTATACATCTTTGTAGAGCATAAAAGAAATGTACAAAGAGTACATTTCAGGGTCTCTGTAGCTACTTGGGGGAAGGAAGATCAGAGTTTGTTAGTATGACAGCTACAACTGGAACCCATCTAGCACACAACTGGGAAATTCCTTTGCTGTTTTCAGAGAGGAAGACAGAAATTCTAGTCATCTTCGGACAAGGTGAGGGATACGTTTGCTGACTGGGTTCTGGCTACCATGAGCTCATGTTAACAAAGGGGCTCCACAGTCAGGTGCAGTGGCTCAAGCCTGTAATCCCAGCACTTTGGAAGGCCAAGGCAGGCAGATTGCTTGAGCTCAGGAGTTTGAGACTAGCCTGGGCAACGTGGTAAAACCCCATCTCTACCAAATACAAATAAATTAGCTAGACATGGTGGTGCATATCTGTGGTCCCAGATACTCAGGAGTCTGAGGTGGGAGGATCACTTGAGGTCAGGACGGGGAGGTTGCAGTGAGCCAAGATCACGCCACTGCACTCCAGCATGGGCGACAGAGTGAGACCTCGTCTCCAAAAAAACAAAACAAAACAAAACAAACAAAACAAAGCCACAAAGGGCCTCCTCAAATCATTCACTTGTATCCTCAGGGTGAAAGATGTGCGGGATTATTTGACCAAGCCACACTCTCTAACACCTCCTTCTCATGTCCATCTGTGTGCACAAATAGACACACACACACACACGTGCATGCACGCACACACACTCATCAAAGCCATTTCTGTTGCCTGTGTATCGAGAAATAATTGCAAGTGTTGTCCCCTGCCCTTCTTCATTACCCATGCAAAAGGTAGAAGAGCTCAAATTCATTACAAAAGCCTGGGACTGGGCAAGAAGTCTTGAATTTGTCCAAGTCTCCCCAACATTGCCCAGGGCAGAGAAACCAGGTCTGCTGTTTGAGTCTCTCACATATCAGTTTTCAGGATTAAGTAGAAATAATCCTCCAGGCTGAAATGAAATATTCCACAGGACAACTCAGTAGTCAATGCATATACTTCACGTACCCCAAACTGCGGGCAATTGAGCAATTTCTATTTTGCAATGATAAATACAAACAAATACTTATTGAATGTCTAATAGATCTCTGTGCTATATTTGCATTGAGCATTGCTGGAATAAAAAAGGTTGTGAAGGTGCATACAGCCTAACATAAAATGCCCATTAATTAGGTAAATTACAGGGTGCTGAGTGCTTCCCGGGGGGTACCTTGAGAACATATTGCAGGGGATCTGCTCAAATCAGGTCTCTACATGAATGTGATTCTTAGGCTGAAGGACGAGAAGGGCTTAGGTGAGAGAAGGATACTGGGCAGGAATATCATCATGTCCAAACCAAGGTATCACAGGTGCATAAGAACAGATTGGGGAAGAAAGGCTGTTAAAAAATTTGAGTCCTGGAAAGGATGTGTCTGTTTGATTCTGAATCCACTTCCTGTGACTTTTCCGTCAGCCTCAAGGTACTGACCCATAGGGATGACATAACAAGGTTCATTTACCCTAGGCTTCTGTTTGGCCAATAGGGAGCTTTGGCAGATATAAGAGGGAGGGTGGAAAGTGAGTGCAGGCTATTAGTACCTTTTCTCTTTCTAGGTTGCCTTGGGTTGGTTGTGTCCTTTGATCAAAGGTCACTACTCCTTTCAAAGTGGCATTCTCTGCCTACTTCTGCCTTTCCTGGTTGGGATTGCTCATTCTCTTTTCATCCCTTCTGGCCTAACTGATAGCCTGTTACTGGTCCCAGGTAACTGTATGGATCTTCGGAGATGTCCTACACCTAGCTACACCATTGTCTATGGCCCATTTATCATCTTAATATTTTAATTTGGATGTGCCATCTGTTTCCCATTAGGATGCTAACTGATGCAGTTACAGAGCTGAATTCTGTTCAGAATAGCTGTGTAATGATCTCAAAACCAAAGAAACCTCAGTTTATCTGAACCCCTTTTAACCGGGAGTGGTCATATAATATAATTGAGGCCAGTGAGATGCAACCAAGCATTGCAAAGGGGAGATTTCTAGAAATGTTCTTTAAAAAGGGGATCATCCCAGATGGTTTGTCTCTCTGTTTCTTTAGCTCTTTTCTCTTTCTTTCTTGGACAGTGGACACAGCGCCCACATTTTGAGCCTCAAATGAAAACAACCAACTAAGGATGGAGCAGAGATCCGAGAAGGAGTCTGTGAGCCTTAAGGCATTGAATGGTCACAATACTAGCCGTGACCTGTTAATTTCCAGATTACAGTTACACAAGGAAAATAAAGCCACATTTGAATGAGTCACTGTGACTGGGTTCTTGTCCACAAGCAGCCGATACAATCGTAACTGGTAGTACTTTTCTCCAGTTCTGCTTGCCTTATACTGGCTGTATTTATAATTTTCCTGGTTTCTTTCTGTTTCAATGTCTCAAGTCTGGAACTCTGTTTATTGGCTTCTCTAGCTTTTGATAACACTTCCTTCTTGCTTCTCATTTCCAGGTTCCTCAATCTCGTACCTTTTAAGACTACCCATCTAGAAGAGATTGTGGGCAGACATTTCTCAAAAGAAGACAGACAAGCGGCCAACAAACATATGGAAAAATACTGAACATCACCTATCAGCAGAGAAATACGAATCAAAACCACAGTAAGAAACCATCTCATTCCAGTCAGTCTCATACCATCATCATTAAAACATCAAAAAATAATAAATTTTGACTAGGTTGCAGAGAAACAGGAAAGCTTATACACTGTTGGTGGGAATGTAAATTGGTTTAGCCACTGTGGACAGCAGTTTGGATATTTCTCAAAAAACTAAAAATAGAACTACCATTTGACCCAGCAATTCTCTTACTGGATGTATACCCAAAGGAAAATAAATTGTTCTATCAAAAAGACACATGCACACGAATGTTTATTGCAGCACTATTCACAATAGCAAAGAATGGAATCAATCTATGTGCTCATCAATGGCAAATTGGATTTTAAAAAAGTGGTACATATACATCATGGAATACTATGCAGCCACAAAAAAACCCCCAAAATTATGTCCTTTGCAGCAACATGGATGCAGCTGGAGGCCATTATCCTAAATGAATTAATGCAGAAACAGAAAACCCAATACTGCATTTTCTCACTTATAAGTAGGAGCTAAACATTGGGTACACATGGATATAAAAATGGAAATGATAGACACTGGAGATTCCAAGGGGGAGGAAGGTGGGAAAAGGGGAAGGGTTGAAAAATTACCTATTAGGTTTTCTTGTTTGTTTGTTTGTTTGTTGTTTTTAGAGACAGAGTCTCACTTTGTCTCCCAGGCTGGAGTGCAGTGGGGCAATCTCAGCTCACTGCAACCTCCACTTCAAGAGTTCCAGTGATTCTCCTGCCTCAGTCTCCTGAATAGCTGGGATTATAGGTACATGCCACCATGCTGGGCTAATTTTTTGTATTTTTAGTAGAGATGGGGTTTCACCTGGTTGGTCAGGCTGGTCTTGAACTCTTGACCTCAAGCGATCTGCCTGCCTCGGCCTCCCAAAGTGCTGGGATTACAAGAGTGAGCCACCATGCCCGTATTAGGTGTTATGCCCACTATGTGGGTTGACGGGATCAATAGAAAGCCAAAGCTCAGCATGGTGCAGCATACCCTTATAAGAAACCTGCACATGTGGCCCTTGAGTCTAAAATTAAAAATAGGAAAAGGACTACCCATCTAGAAACTAGACTCTTTTACTGAACTCCAGGATATTTTCTGGTAAACCTTTGTGTGGAGCTCTCTGAAACAGCTCCAGAATTCTCGACTCTAGGAAGAAAATGGTACGTAGCAAGTTAATGTAGTAGAATACTTATTGCAGTTGAAATCAGAGGATCTGAATTTATTTCTCTATTATTTTCTGCTTTGTGACCAGGGGCAAGTTTAGTCATCTCTCTTAGACTAAGTTTTTATCATTAAAAATGTGATAAATCAGCTTTACCTATGCCATAAAGTTGTTGTGAGATTAAAAATCAAATAAAAAATGTTTTTCAGCTTTGAAAACAGCCCCACAGCATCATAATGCAAGCATTATTATTAAAATCTGGGAGTGATGGTGCTAGGACATTGGGTAAGAGCCAGGACATCTGGATGATTATGAGCCTAGAGGAGTCATTTAACCTTCTGATACTTCAGGGTTTCCAGTAGCTAAATAGTGATATTATTAACATCATCTGCCTCACAGGGTTTTAGGATATTTACTATCCCAAAAAAGGCTGCCTTTGGACATTCAATTTTTTTTTCTCGTTGTTGAGGTCTTAGCTAGTGGCATAATAAGAAGTGAGGGATCCACAGATAAATTAGGTCAGAAATTACCTTATTATTGTAAGATACAGGAATCTGAATATTTCGTGAAATCCTGTTTATTTTCTCCTCTAGAGCTGAAGAAAGGAGGCATTTGGCAGGTATTTCCTTTTGTCTGAATCTGGCTTTCTCTCTGTTTCATTTGGCACTTTCTCTACCTTACGAAAGTAGCGGTTAACTAACCTCTATCTACTAAGTCATTGAGGTCTTCTGCACTACTTCCTCAAGAATTAATTCAAAAATGAATCTCCAGCTAGGTTTTCCTGCACTTAAGCAGTAAACTCCTGCAAGCTACCTGCCAAGAGAACCTGGTAGAAGAGGGTATTGCACACACACACACCCAATGTGTATAGCACCAAAAATGGGCTGGTTAACATGAAAGATGGGGTGGCACAGCCATTTTAGAGCACAATGCTGGAGCTGGACTTCATTGATTTGAAGCCCATCTTCTGATTGCATGACCTTGGTCAAGTTACCTGATCTTCTTGTACATCTATTTTCTCTTCTAAAAAATAGGAATGATTAGAGTACCATTTATATAAGTTTGTTGTAAAGATCAAATCACATTATAGACAACATGCTTAGAACAGTACCTGGCACATGGTAAGATTATATGGGGTTTTCCTATCCTGGTCATCAGATTAGAGATCCAGGCTTGCAAACTCAGATCCCTCCAGGAGCCAGACAGGTGATAATAGCAGATGTGGGTATTCTGGAAATTGCAGTAACCAGAGACTGCAGATCCCATCCAGAGCAGGCAGTGGATACTCAGCTCCATTCCACTATTACCAAGGTGAGAATGTGGGCCAAATGTGTCAGAGGATTCAATTACTTAAGCAAAACTAGAGGCTGGCTGCAGTGGCTCACACCTGTAATCCCAGCACTTTGGGAGGCCAAGGCAGGTGGCTCCCTTGAGCCCAGGAGTTCAAGACCAGCCTTGGTGACAGAGCAGGATCCCCTCTCAAAAGAAAAGAAAAAAAGAAAAGAAAAGAAAGAGAAAAGCTATAAATTTTATTTTCACTGTGATTTCAAATATTAACTAATTTAAAAACCTTTGACACTGTACATACACCAAACAAGACATAGCTGAGGGTTGAATTCAGCCTACAAGCCTCTGGTTTACAATATTTGCATTAGAAAACCTAGAGTGGATGGGCATCTACATAACTCAGCTCTGTAATTTCATGTACTGGTTCCCAACCGCTGGGTTCCTAATCTTGGAAAATTCTGCTTGAGCCGGAACTGCACCTGCATCTTGAATTGAATAAACTGATACTGGAAAGAGGAACACAAGCAACTGTTGTGTGCCAGCTTGTGCCAACAACTGAAAAATGTGATCTTACTACTGTCTCATAAAGAGGTGCAAGGTGAGCACACCCATCCTGGTTTCATAGATGAGATAACCCAGACTCAGAGAGATTCAGCAACGTACCCAAGTTTATGAGGCCACAGTTGACAGAGCAGAGATTCATATCCAGATCTGTCTCACACCAAAGCCCATGTACTTGACCACTTCATAAAATGGCTTGTCAATTCAGTTAAAGATATGCAGATAATGTTAGCCACTGATACAATACATACATTCCAAAGTCTTCATGGCTTAATCCAGTTGTAGGTTATTGCTCACTTACCTAATACCCAGAAGTATGTACCTGAGCAGCAGGCAGCCTCTCGCCAATCATTCAGGAACCATCTTCTAGCTTGGCTCTCTTTTACTGTGGTTGCCAACAGGAGAGTGTGGGGAAGAACATGGAGTATATCACACCAGAGGGATTTATGGGTGGGGCTTCGGAGTGGTGCGTGTCACTTCCGAGCACATGCCACGTTTCTGAATCAGGCATGGACCACACAGGACAGGGCAAGGGAGGCTGGGAAATGTCATCAGGATATGACCCAGAAGGAAGAGAAAACCAGGGTTAGTGAACATCTAGACATTTCCAGCAAAGAAGTTTGGCTGTCAATATTCTTATCTAAAAGGCAATAATTTTTTTTTTTTTTTTTGATGGGGACAGAGTTTCACTCTTGTCGCACAGACTAGAGTGCAATGACACAATCTCGGCTCACCACAACCTCCACCTCCTGGGTTCAAGCAATTCTTCTGTCTCAGCCTCCCAAGTAACTTGGATTACAGGCATGTGCCACCACGGTTGGCTAATTTTGTATTTTTAGTAGAGGCTAAAGTTTTCTCCATGTTAGTCAGGCTGGTCTTGAACTCCCAACCTCAGGTGGTCCACCCACCTTGGCCTCCCAAAGTGCTGAGATTACAGGTGTGAGCCACCATGCCGGGCCAGCAATAATTGTTTTTTACCACCTAGATCCAGTGCATTCTTCCTTGGGGAGTCTTTGTAATTAGATCACGGGATTTTCAGCCTATTTTGTCCAAGAGATGATGATGAAGTCCCATTGATAGCTATATTCCCATGAACATGTTTAGCTTTTTCTGTATTAGCATATTACAGAGGCCTTTTCTTTCAGATAGTTTATAACCTCAAAAAAGTTATGATGTGGACAGTCCCTTTAAATCCCATAATCCATCATCAATGATAGTATTATGTAGTAACTCCCACTTTTAAATTGAATTTTAGTGCTCTCCATTAACAGTTCACTAGAGAGAAATGACAAATAATTTCATGGCTCAAGAGCAAAAGATATATGAATTCAGCAAAAACCCACAGGGTCTGGCAGCAGTGATCAGTAGGGGGTGAACAAAATGTGTAGTCTTCAAATTAAGGCTATTTGCTTTCCATCTTTCTAACTGCACAATTTAGTATCACAAAGGGTCATTAGCACATCTTTTTTGGAAGAGCGTTATGCTATTGTCCTGCGTTAAGAGTGTGTCTTCTTGCTGGTATTGTTTCTCATTGCCCCATGTTTGTTTACAGGCAGAGGAGACTGGAGCCTTAAAAGCCGAAAATCTTTGCTTCAATGTATGAACCAATTTCCTATTCTCATTGAAAAGGAAGATATTCCAGGGTGCCTCATTTTTTCTTTCCTTGAGGTTTTATTTATTTATCTATTTATTTCCTTTTAAACTCTTCAAGAAAGAATAGCACTTTAGGCTCAGTTTATTGTAAAGATTTGTAAATGCATCCAGGACTTGGCTTCCTCATACAATGTCTTTTTTAAATGCAACATTGCATGCACTCAGCACAGCTCCTTCTGCACTAACCACATCAGGAAAAGAGGGCAGGATGACTGTCTTATGTAACCTCCACCTCTGGGCCTCTGCAGAAAGAAGAAACTAGTAACTTTATTGAGATTTATCCCTTGTCCATAGGAACAAGCCCCTACCCACACTACAGGGATGTCACTCCATAGCTTGCCGTTCTTTGACCTCCAAATACTCTGGGCACCATGTATGCAAGGGAAATCTAATGATGATGTAGGAAAAATTAACAACATTATTTGTTCATTGTTAGGAAGTGAAGAAATTTCAAGTCCTGACGTTCCTGTCAACCTCATAAGAAGCTATTCTCCATTCAGCCCCTGGAGAGATTATAATTCCATCGGAGTCCACAGAGGTTTGCTGGTGGTCTGAATACCATCTTACTATGTCATTTCTCGAAAATCAGATCACTCACCTGTTCCAGAGAGCCCCAGATATGATCATAGAAAGCTTCAGAACGGTCTTGTTCTTCTGCTACTCTCACCCTGAGAAGATCTGCAGTCTGACTCCTGGCAATGTGGTAACACAGATCGGAGAACCCAAAGGTTAAAGTCTTCACATCGCCATCTAGAGCTCGTCTGCTTCAAAATCATCTGCACCTCCCAGACACTATATCCCCACTTATTCTTAGAAATAACTTGACCATCAGTACCGTTTTACAGAACACTTACTATGTGCCAGGCATTGTTCCAAGTTTCCTATAAATATTACAAAACCAAAATATCTTTTATGTAACCATGTTGTATATTAAAGACTCATATCTGTTAATTAATTAATTAATTAATCTTTTTAAAAATTTGAGATAGAGTCTCACTCTGTCGCCCAGGTTGGAGTGCAATGGCACAATCTTGGCTCACTGCAACCTCTGCTTCCTGAGTTCAAGCGACTCTCCTGTCTCAGCTTCCGAGTAGCTGGGACTATAGGCATGCACCACTATGCCCAGCTAATTTTTGTATTTTTAATAGGGATGGGGTTTCACCATGTTGGCCAGGCTGGTCTCAAACTCTAGACCTCAGGTGATCTAGCCACCTTGGCCACCCAAAGTGCTGGGATTATAGGCGTGAGCCATTGTGCCCAGTCTCTGTTAATTTATTAATTCTTTTGTTCCTTTATTCACCAGGGCACTCCATTCACAGTAGTGACAGCTGCCGTAGGGTTTCAGTGTTTCAGAGTCTTACCAAACATTAGCAAGCTTATTGTCATCACACTATCCATGGACGTTATGGGAGCCAGCAATTTGTTGTCTAATGTTCAAGTCAAAATAATGCAATATGTCAAAGCTTTATATGGGCTAATGTTTGTTCCTCGTTTCATAGTATTTTCACGGTCTCCACTTCAATGTCTTTCCACAGACCAAAAAAAAAAAAAAAAAAAAATCAACAACAAAAAAATCTTATGACAAGTGAATCTTCATTCCAAGACGTGAAAGAAAGGAAATGTACAAATATAATATTTACCTATGCAATTAAAGATGTTTTATCCTTGAAGGTCTCAATATAGAGACTGTATCTTTTCCTTGCTGGCTCTTACAGACCTGCGATAGGCAGCTACAGTTCATAAATACAACAAAATTATTCAGCTTTTTAAGGTGCTGCTGCTCCCAAGATACTATTACTTACATCTATTACCTATATTTCTTCCCAAATGCCTGGCATCAATATGACATAAGTACAAACATTATGTAAATTCTATATCTAAAAGGATGGAAAATAAAGAACCTTAGCACTTTTATTAAAAATACTCAGAAATATCTTTTGTCTTTGGGCCTAAAATTATTCAGAAACAAATAAAATGCAGATTAATTAGGAAAATGTAAAATCTTAGAAAACAGACACTGAAGGTAAAGAACAAAGGGAAGAAAAATGCAGGCCTGAGTAGGTTGAAAACTCATTTGATGACTTGAGACATCTTTTTTCTTTAACCCACCAGTACAGCCTGACGTAATTGATAACCAATTTGTTATGCCTAATCCCAGCAGAAACCTATCATCCACATCTACTACGTAATTGCTTTGAGAGTAGGAACAATTTCGTTTCAGCTGGAGACCTAGACATAGAAACATATCATTTTAGTACAAATGACATAGTACAGTAGTGAGGTAATTCAGCCAGTAGGAGAGAATTTTTTAAAATACCTGAGGGGTAATCCTTAACCTCATTACTATTAACAGATGCAAGCTTCTCCTCCATCTAAATTCTTGGCAAAGTTGTCAATGAGTTATCAAATTGCTGGTCGCAGTCTTTGTTGATTCTATTTCTCTTCCCATTGGAAGAATAGGTGTTAGTTGTCATCTCCGTTCCCTTTTTCTGAAAAACCTGTACAGTTCATGCTGTTAAAAATCTGTACAGTTCATGATGGCTTCCATACCTATCACCACCAAAGAGTTCTTCATGTTGCTGATTCCAATTGTTGTTATTAGTACTGTTTTTCTCAACCTTTCATAAAGATGACTGGCTTGTATCCTCCCAGTCTTCTAGAATTGGGTTATCTTTTTCTTGTTGAGGTGTAAGAGTTCTTTATTATTCTAAATATAAGTCCCTTATTTTATATATGTATGTATGTGTATATATATATATATATAAGGTATATGTGTGTGTGTATATATATATAGTAAGTTTTATATGTATGGTGTGTGTGTGTGTGTGTGTGTGTATATATATACAATTTGCAAATAATTCCTCCCATTCTCTGAGTTACTTTTTTACTTTCTTCATAATGTCCTTTGAAGCACAAAAGTATTACTAATGTATCCATTTTTTTTTCGTCACTTATGCTTTTGTCTAAGCTGGCTTTGACTAACCCAATATCACAAAATTTTACTGCTATGTTTTCTTGGAAACTTGTGTAACTTTAACTCCAACATGTATGTCTATGACCCATTCTGAGTTATTTCTGTGTATGGTGTGAGGAAGGGATTTCACTTCATTCTTTTGCATTGGTGTATCCACCTATCCCAGCACAATTTGTTCAAAGTAGCTATTCTTTTCACCATTGAATTATTTTGGCACCCTTGCTGAAAATCAACTAACTATAAATGTAAGGGCTCATTTCTGAACTCCCAATTCTGTTTTGTTTCTCTATAAGTCTATACTTATGCCAACACCACACTATCTTGATTACTGTATGTTTGTGTTAATGTTGACACTGGGAAGTTTTTAGTCTGTTGTGCTAACAAAATATCATCAATTGATTGCCTAATAAACAATACAGGTTTATTTCTCACAGTCCCAGAGGCTTGGAAATCCATGGTGCCAGCAGATTCAGTGTTTGATGATGGCTAGATTTCTTATAGATAGCTGCGTTCTCCCTGTAACCACACATTGTGGAAGGGGCAAGGGAGCTCTTTGGGGTATCTTTTATAAGGCTGCTAATCTCATCTATGAGGACTCTGCCTCATAACCTAATCACCTCTCAAAGGCTCCATCTATTACTATTATCTTAGTGATCAGGACATCAATATATGAATTTTAGGAAGACATAAGCATTCAGTATATTGTAGGAAGTATGAATCCTTTAATTTTGTTCTTCTTTTTCCAGATTATTTTGGTTAGTCTGGGCCCCTTGAATTGTCATATGAATATTAGGATAACTTGTCATTTTCTGCAAAAAAAAATTTTTTTTGGAATTGTAACTAGTGTTGCGTTGGATCTACAGATAAACTTGGGAAGTATTATAATTTAACAATAGGAAGTCTTTTAACTCATGGACATAGGGCACCTTTCCATTTATTTACATCTTTCATGTGTTACAGCAATTTTATTGCTTTCAGAGTAAAAGCCTTATATATCTTTTGTTAAATTTATTTCTAAGCATTTTAATCTTTTGGATGCTATTGTAAATTGAATCTATTTAAAGTTTCATTTTTGAATTGTTTGTTGCTAAGGTAAAGAAATACTATTTGATTTCTGTATGTTGATCTTATATCTCTCAACCTTGATAAATATATTTATAAATTCTAATAGGTGTTGGATGGATTCCTTAGGATTTTTAAATATACAAGTTCATATCATATGCAAATGGAGCTGGTTTTACTTTTTCATCTCATTTTATTGCCAAGTTTCCCAGGCTAGAACTTCCAGTACAATGTTGAACGGAAGTATTGAGAGTAAACATCTTTGTTTTGTTACTGATCATAGTGGGAAAGCATTCACTCTTTAACTTTCAAGTATGATGTCATCTGTGAGTTTCTCACACATAAACTTTATCAGTTTGAAGTAGTTCCTTTCTATTCCTACTTATAGAGTGCTATTGTTTTCATCTCAAAAGGGTGTTAGATTTTTGTCAGATACTTTTTTTTGGCACCTCAGATTATCATTGTGGATTTTGTCCTTTATCTTATTTATATGGTATACTTATTGATTTTTGAATATTGAACCAATCTTCATTATTAGGATAAATCCAACTTGGTCATGGTGTATAAGTCTTTTTTTACATATTTCTTGATTCCATTATCTAGTATATTGTTGAGAATTGTTATGTCTATAATCATAAAGGATAGTGATCTCCAATTTTCTTTCCTTATGATAGCTTTATTTAGTTTTGAAAGTTTTTTATTTTTAAAGTGAACTGGTTTGCTACCCCATTTTCAACTTTCCTGTTAACTTCTCAGAGAATAGTAGCCAGAATCTTTAACCTGGTCTGCAAAATGCTGCAAAGCCATACTCCATTATCTCTGACTTCCTCACCTCTTTTTTCTTTCACATTTTGGAATGTTCTTTCTTTCCTATATGTCTGATATGTAGTAGGTGTTCGATTAAATTTTTATTAAATAAGCAATATTTATAATTATAATTTTCTATAATTATAAGTTTAAAAAGTGGTTACATGTCCAGCAGTGCTGTAAATGTTTTATGTATATTAACTCACTTAACCTATACAATGACCTTTACTTGTAGGTATTGTTATTCCTGATTACAGATAAGAAAACAGAGGCAAAGAGATATTGAGCAATTTGCCTATGGTGGCAGAGCTAGTAAGCGATAGAGCAAGGACTCAATCTAGAGGCTCTTTACTGAAACCTTGCTCTCAACCAGGAAACTGTAACACCTCTTAGTAAAGAAGCTGGTATACTCTTTTACAAATAGCTGGTAAGGCAAGTCACACATGAGAATTTCCACATGTGATCCCTGCAGGTGAAATATATGAGAGCAATTCAAGACCATAAAAATTAATGCATAAATACATAACAGTCAAGTTATGTATTTCTCATGGTAAAGATAACAAATATAATGTTAGTCCAGAAAAGAGAAAGTTCACTGAGTGCTCAACTCAGGAAGCTCAGAAACTCAGAAACCAGGCCAACTATGAGTTGAGTGTTGAATGGAGACTAGAATTTGAATAGGCTGAAAACTGGGGAAAAGAGAAAATAAGGGCATAAACTATTCCTGAGAGTGGGGTTTATGCTGCATAATGCTTAGTATGTGCCTGGGTGCATAGGCTCTCAGTTACACCCACTGATTCACACTTTTCTCTTTCTCATCAGAGTTACCACCTATATCATTTTATTCTCAGAAGATGGTTGTAGTGTTGACAGAGTTCATGAGATCATACTCAGTGCCTGAATCTGAGTTATTTGCAAGGATGATGTTAGGGTCTGTATGCAGATGACATGATCCCATATAGGGAAAACTCTAAAGAATTCACAAAAATTAATAAAGGTAATAAGCAAAGTTTCAGAGTACAAGACCAAGGCATAGAGATTAGTTGTGTTTTATACATGAGGAATGAAGAATCTGAAAAGGGAAATTAATAAAATATACAATTTCATTTACAACAGCATACAAAAAGATAAGATACTTAGGAATAAATTTAACTAATGAGGTGGGAAATGTATACACTGAAAACTACAAAGCATTGCTAAAAGAATTTAAAGATGATACAAATAAAAGACATCCAATTTCCATGGATTGGAAAACTTAATATTGTTAAGGTGTCAATACTATTGATATAGTTCGGATCTATGTCCCCACCCAAATCTCATGTTGAATTGTAATCCCCAGTGTTGGAGGTGGAACGTGATGGCAAGTGATTGAATTATGGGAGTGAATTTCTAATGAATGATTTAGCAGCATCCCCTTGGTGCTGTCCTTGTGATAGTGAGTGAATTCTCACAAGATCTGGTTGTTTGAAAGTGTGTGACCCCCTCTCTCTCTCTATTGCTCCTGCCTTTGCCATATGATGTGCCTGCTCCCCCTTTGCCTTCCACCATGATTGGAAGTTTCCTGAGGCCTCTCCAGAAGCAGATGGCACTATACTTCCTGTACAGCCTGCAGAACCATTAACCAGTTAAAGCTCTTTTCTTTATAAATTACCCAATCTCAGGTATTTCTTTATAGCAATGCAAGAATGGACTAATATAACTATCCAACATAATCTACACACTCAAGTGAGCACAACATAACACAACAATGAAACCTAACACAACCATGAAACTCAATTAAAAAAAATCAGCAACAGATCTGAAGGGACATTTTTTTTTCAGAAAAGGCATACAAATAGCCAATAAACACATGAAAGGATGCTCAACATAATTACTTATTAGGGTAATACAAGTTCCCACATGAGATACCACTTCACACCCACAAGGATGGCTATAATAACAAAAAATAGCAACAACAAACAAACACTAAAACTCAGGAAATAATGACTGTTGGCAATGATGTGGAGGAATAGCAAGTCTCATACATTGCTGGTAGGGGTGTAAAATGGTGCAACTGTCATGGAAAACAGTTTGGTGGTCCCTCAAAAAGTTAAACATAGAATTATCATATGACCCAACAATTCTAATCCTTGGTGTTCCCGGTGTGAATGGTGGAGCTGGCATCATGGGAGGCAAAAGAACTTATGAAGACATTCATGGGTAAAGAAAGGCAGGTTTAATAGAGAAAGTACAAAATATGTTGTGAGAGCGCAAGGGGCAGCACAGAAGAGAAGGAGCTGTCTGCCAAGAGCCAGGGGCTTGAGGGAGGTTTTATAGGGTTGTGCTACAAAGGCTACATGCAGATAAGGTCATGCTGCTGGGGCTAGTTTCAGAGAGAGTTATTTGGGAACAGGATATTGTGCCAGAGAGTTGTTCGTGGTTAATTGTCTCTCAGAACAATCGTTCTTCCCTACCTTGGGGCTCCCTCCTCATTGTTGCTAAATTATCCACACTTGGTATATGCCCAAAAGAAATGAAAACAGGTACTCAAGCAAATACTCTTACAGGAATACTCATAGCAGCATAGTTCACAATAGCCAAAGGTAAAAACAACACAATCGTTCATCAACAGATACATAAATAAACAAAATGTGGTATGTAAGTATAACAGAATATTACTCAGCCATAAAAAAAAGTAGAGTTCCGGTACATGCTTTAACATGGATGAACTTTGAAAATACTGTGCTCAGTGAAGGAAGCCAGACACAGAAAACCACAAAATGTATGATGCCATTTATATGAAATGTATAGAATAGGTAAATCCATAGAAACAGAATGCAGAGCAGTGGTTGCTTAGTGGTAGAGGGAGGAAGAAATGGGAACTGACTGCTTAATAAGTATGGGTTTTTTTGGTGGGGGTGTTGATGCAATGTTTTGCAACTAGATAGAGATTATGGTTGGCTGCACAGCATTGTGAATATACTAAATATTGTCCTCTTAAAAATGATCAATTTTATGTTATGTGAATTTTACCTCAATTTTTAATAATTGGCTTGGTATATACAATCCTCTGTGAAGCTCCATTCTGTTGACAAGTAACCACAGCTCCCCATACTCACACCTCGTATCCCCTCCCTTTGCCCTGACCCCTCACCACCACCCCACCACCCCATCCCCATAGGACAATGCATCAGCTACCAGAGACTTTTTCCTTACCCTCTCTGTTTTGCAACTTTTACCCATACTGGCCCAGCTATAGATGATGGCATGTTAGAGGTGGGGCAGTTCAGCAGT
The DNA here is from genome assembly GCF_000951035.1 of Colobus angolensis palliatus. Lineage (NCBI taxonomy): Eukaryota > Metazoa > Chordata > Mammalia > Primates > Cercopithecidae > Colobus > Colobus angolensis. The sequence goes on along the minus strand of NW_012118710.1, from coordinate 2,440,567 downwards.
TCCATTGACTGCTAATGAGGTACACACTGATAAGTAGCCAAAAATAACCAGGGTAGGCAGAATGTTTCTAAATAGAAATGTGATACACTCGCAAGTGGGCATGAGGCAGAATATGGCAGAGCACCAGAAAGACAGCAGATGGGTGGTTTAGACACAGCTGCTGTCACTAGCGGGGAGAGACTTGTGATTACCATAGAGACAGGGGCAAAGAGGTTTTATTTGGGGAGCACATTTCAAGGGCATGAAGGATGTGAACAGTCACCTCTAAAACTCAGTAGAGGGGTTATATTTTATTTTAATTTATTGAGACGCAGTTTCGCTCTTGTTGCCCAGAATGGAGTGCAATGGCACAATCTCAGCTCACTGCAACTAGAGGAGTTATAACATAAGATTTGGGGTGATGGCATGGAAATTAAAAGCTGATGAAGCACATGGTCTTTAGATCAGGATGTACTCGAGTTGTGTGATACAGAGCGTAAGGGGGAGCACACCGCTAAGGTGATGACTGATAACATTTTAGAATCTGAAAACGCTTAAGAAAGAGGTTTATGGGGAGAGCAATTATTGCAGTTTTTCCTAAAGCTATTGGAGTGGAGAACTTAATTTAGTTACTTTCCAGCAATCTTTGTCAGGCTCATTCTTTTCTGCAGACTTTCAGGGAGATTTCTCAGGAGCCAGGTCTGTAGCTATCCTCATCCTGTCTTAGCATTTACTGAGATGCAGCTCATCACATCTAAATCACATCTGATCTTTGGTTATCTTGTTTAGACTATAAGCACCTCCCTGGATTCTGTAATTCACTTAAAATCACATCGTCCTGAACAGTGTGATATCATTTGTGTGTTATTTAACTCTCTATACTAGGGCAGTCAGTTAGTTGCCTTATTCTGGAATTCCCACTGTTAACATTGCAGGCTGGCCTACTCTAGAGGTAGCTCCTTTTTTCTTTTTCTTTTTTTTAAATTTAAGCTGAGCAAACACGTAGTGTTTACTTTATGACAGGCACTGGGCTAAATGCTTTATAAATATGAAGTCATATTAGTACATGAATAATACAAGTGCTTTAGCTATCTTTATTTCCTGCCAACATCAGAGCTTTAGGAATTAGCATGATGAATATTAAATGTGGGTTCTCATAGATGAGATTAGTGGTATGCAAACTGCGTGTCATGACTAGAATATTGCAGAGGGTCTTCTCACTTTTGCATGAACATCTAATCAGCTTTGCAACTTTCCTCTAAGGGATAATACTTGGAGTCTGATTTCTAAATGGCCAGATATTGCACAATATAGTGTCCAGCTATCAGTCAGAAGACATTGTTATGTAATTCTTATTCTCATGATAAAAGAATCCTGTCTTTAGAATATTATTTTCTTTCTGCATTAAGAGAGAATTTTATATAGGATTGGTTGAAGGACCTAGATGTAAGGATTGCTTTATGCCTATTAGCTAACAATGTTTATTTAGCAAATGTCCAAATATGGGAAAGATTTCAGTCTGAGACTTGTTTTCATTATAATCTTACAGCAAGACTGCAGAGCTATAGCTACTCCTCACCCAACTCAAACATTTTTGTGACTACTGTTATCTACCAGAAAGAACCTGTGAGTTGTATATGACCAAATCAGCCAGTTTGCAACTTCACAATACCAGCTCTGTTTCCAGCCTCCAGCAAGAGCGGTCTTCACACCATCTGTGGCTATAATCTCTTACCACGACTGTCAGATTGTCGGGGGCCTCTGCTTCTCAGGTTTATAACACTGCTGCCTTAGACATGTGGTAAATGATTTCACTGTTCCCTGTGGGCATGTGGAGACTTCTTTGCAGAACTTTTCTCTGATTCTTCCTAGCTATAGCAGAAGGAGGAGAGCTGCAAAGCTTGCTGATTTCTTGGGATCTGGACGAAACCATCATTTCTTCTCCAGTAGCATCTCCTGTGTTATGGCCTGATATGGTTTGATTGTGTCCTCACCTAAATCTCATTTGAATGAGATTCCCCATAATTTCCACGTGTTGTGGGAGGGACCTGGTGGGAGATAATTGAATAATGGGGGTGATTTCCCCCAACTACTGTTCTTGTGGTAGTGAGTAAGTCTCATGAGATCTGATGGTTTTATAAGGGTATCACGGGAAACCCCTTTCTCTTGTTTCTCTTTCTGTCTTGCCTGCCACCATGCGAGACGTGCCTTTCACCTTCTGCCATGATTGTGAGGCCTCCCCAGCTACATGGAACTGTTAAGTCCATTAAACCTTTTCTTCTTTATAAATTACCCAGTCTCAGGTATGTCTTTATCAGTAGCATGAAAAAGGACTAATACATGGTCTGAGTAACATCTGAGAAGTTAACTGCTACTCCACCCCCACTGATGTGTGGAAGCCAGCCACTAAGAATGTCCCCATCGGCTGGGCATGGTGGCTCATGCCTGTAATCCCAGCACTCTGGGAGGTTTAAGCAAGTGGATCAGCTGAGGTCAAGAGTTTGAGTCCAGCCCAGCCAACATGATGAAACTTTGTCTCTACTAAAAATGTAAAAATCAGCCAGGCATGGTGATGGCACACACCTGTAATCCTAGCTACTTGGGAGGCTGAGGCAGGAGAATTACTGCAACCCAGGAGGTGGAGGTTGCAGTGTGCCAAGATCATGCCACTGCACTCCAGCCTAGGTGACTGAACAAGACTCTGTCTTAAAAAAATACATAAATAAATAAAATAGGAAGGCTCCTGTCATTCCTGACTCCTGGTTGTCATACCCTCTTATGGTTCCCTCCCAAGGTGTACCCAGGTTGTTTTGTGACACCAGTGGAACGCAACAGAAATAACGATATGTCCTTTCCAAAGTTAGGTGGAAAAAAACAAAGCGGCTGCAATGTTGGTTGTTCTCTCTCTTACCTCTATGACTGGACTATCAACCCACCAAGAGGAAAATAAATTATCTGTACCCACGTTCAGGATGACTTTGACCCCAGGGAAAGTGTTATAGAATCATATTTTTAAAAATGCCTTCCTGTTCCAGAGAGCTTGATGTTGAGAAACTGCCTTTGGAAGTAAATATTTATCCAGACAGATCTAGAATTCCGGGTGCCTGAATGGTAGTGATTCAGCAAATTTATGAGGTCAAGAAACCACCAGTTACAGTGCTGGCCATGAGTAGCCTCTAGTGTTTTCCAGTGTGTGGGAAGGTTAGGGCTGTGGTATGAGATCCCTGGGATTAGGGACAGGTTCTCTTATGCAATGGAAAGAGGCCTGGCTCTTATGGGTTCTGGTCACTTACTGTGTGACTTTGGGAGCGTCATATCCTCTCTCTGTCTTATCTTTAGCATCTGTGAAATGATGCTTCCCAGAGTTTTTGAGAGAATAAAGTGAGTTAAAATGTGAGAGTGTTTGGTAAACTCTGAAATGCTATATAACTATGAAAGATTATTATTACTCATCTATACCAATTTTAAAAACTCAAATGTAAATTTACAAGTTAGAAAGTCATTCTGTGCTAAAAATATTGTTCCAAATCTAATTAATTTGGAACAACAGTGTATTTGTCAATTTGTAGGCTAAATATCCAAAGAGTAACACTATGGAATGTAACTAACTAACAGGAATTGACCACAATAATGCATATATGTTTTTCTGTATAACAACTACCTATAATAGTCAAATTTTAGTAACAACCTTATTCAGAATTCATTTTTCAAGACTGGAAATCAGTGCCTTCCTAACACCTGGCTTGCTTAAGCCCATTAAAAACAGTGTTAAAATGCGTATAAACTTTTTATTTGCATTGCACTTTGCAGTTTTCACAGTTTTTCATGCATTTTCTCATTTAACTCTCATAAAATACTTTGAAGCTAACTTGAACACTATGATCTCCAAGGTATAGGTGAGTGAAGAAATTGAGCTTCAGAAAGTATGAAAGTCATTCTGTGGTCATGTAACTGTTAATATTATGTACTAGTGGCACAGTGGGGACTCACTTGCATGGGTTCTCACTTCAAGTTCCATATACTTTCTATTACACCACAGATATCATGAACTCTATGGATGGGCAATCTCAATCTTTCAGCCTCTCTTCCCACCCTTGGCCTCTCGAACATACGGAATCATCCTATCCCTCAGCAAATCAGCTTACATCACTTGATTTTGCCCCAAGGATAGATCCACCAATTTCTCTTAGCCCCTGTCTGAGCTGGGATACCTTTGCAAATCACGCTACTTTACCCCAGGCCGTTAATATAGGAAGTAAAACCTTCCAGCATGCCCAGTGTTTGTATATTTTAATATTCTGTAGAGTCCTGTTTGGAAAAATAATTTCTTCCCAGAAGCCCTGATTGTCCCAGAAATATAGCAGAACCTGGTAAAAGTGATTCTGCACATCTAGACTTAGACCCAGAGGGCAGGGAGGATGACTTTAATTCCTGGCATCTATCTTCCTGTGGGACTCATCCTTAGAAGAAAGAAACTGAATTGCCTTTTTCTTCCTTCGTTTTCTCTTTCTTTGTTTATTCTTGTTTCTAAGGACATGCTTTCTTCCCCCTTCTTCCCCTTGCCTCCTAGAAGCAGAGATTCTCAGTTATGAGATGGGGTGGAGATAAAACCTGCTTGTCAGACGTTTGTTTCAAACCCACTGAATTTAAAGCCATTGAGCTGATGGGTGGTTGCTGAAATCGACCTGACTGAGGTGGGAGGGTGGTGCTGTGTGGATGTGCGCTGAAGGCCTCCACTCATTTCCCTGTGGGGGCTTCCGAGCCCCTGATTGTGAGTACGATCGGGAAATAACTGCATGGGACCTCTTCTCCCCCATTCCTTTCTGCTGCTGTTTAGAATAGAAGAGAAATATAGCTTCAGTGATTCTGTTTACTCCACACAATAGAGATAAAGCCCTTGGGCAGATTTTTTCAGGGGACATAACGGGCTGAGAGTAGAAGGTGCTGCTAGGTGCATTTGCTTTTGCTAAACAACTTCTCATTTGATAGGGCATGAGAATAAGTAAATAGATTCATATGAGGGCTTTTTTGTTAAAAAAACAAACAAACAATGACTTGAGGATTGAGCTTTACAAAGAGTGGGTATTCATTTTACTAGACAGTCAGGGGGTTTAGGAGAAGATACTGGACACACACACACACACACACACACACACACACACACACTGCCCTCTGCATAAACCAGCAGTCCCAAATTGAAAAATATACCACTGAGACAGTAGCCGTTTATAAATCAGTTGTTCAGAGCAACTTTTCAGAGAAACAATATTACAAGGGATGGGTAGCTGGCTTGCACAAGTCATAAAGATCTATTTTAGCCCACGCGTTTTTAAACAGTAATGTTCTTCAAGAATCATAATATATTACAATGTCCCTAAAGAAAAATGATTTCAGCTGTCAAATCAAAAAATGCTGGCTGCTCTAAGCAGTGATTAAATCCACGCAAACCACGGGTTTTAAGTAAAGCAGCAAATACTGAGAGAATTATAATCATGAGAAATTCCAAGGACAAATAATGCTAGACAAACTTTGTATTCAAATTCAGTTTATTCTCACAAATGCATATTTTCCACAGGCTCATCAAAATTGGGCACAGCCTGTCCTCCCTTCTCCATGCTTCCCAGTTCAGACTTCGACTCAGGCTGGTATCAGCTGGATATAGCTTACTATAGAGTGGATGTTGTGTTAGCATTGCAGCTGCACTTCTTGGCGCTTTTGAGAGCCTTTCCAATCTTTACTTTTGTTTGACCCCCAAGGTGGTTCCTTGGCATCTGGCTGCCTACAAGACCTCAGTTTTAGGTGGCCCCGTGCTTTTTATCTGGGGCCGAGACCATCCTGCACTTGCCTTCCAAGGAATTTCTTTTCCCACAGGTGGTTGTGTGGTTCAGTTATCAAAGTGCAATCGGCATTCCTGGTGTTCTGTGTGGTGACCTACGACCCTTCAGCAGGTTGTTGGCTTAGTTGCACCAACCTCACTGCAAATCTTCTTCACTCTTCTAAGATACAGTCAGCATCCAGGCTGCGTTTTCCTCCTGCCAAAGCCTGCTGCAGATGCTGTCCTCTTCTGTTTCAGGGCTGGTGATCCCTTTGCTACCATAGATTTCAATGGCATCAAAGACTCATCTAATGTCATGCTTTTTGCCTGAGGAACATCTTAAATTCTAGCTCACTCACAGATGATTAACCTATCCACAGCCCAAGAAACGATCAAGCCAGCACTGTCCAATTTCACTACTTTTTTTTTTTTTTTTTGAGGCGGAGTCTCGCTCTGTCGCCCAGGCTGGAGTGCAGTGGCCGGATCTCAGCTCACTGCAAGCTCCGCCTCCAGGGTTTATGCCATTCTCCTGCCTCAGCCTCCCGAGTAGCTGGGACTACAGGCGCCCGCCACCTCGCCCGGCTAGTTTTTTTTGTATTTTTAGTAGAGACGGGGTTTCACTCTGTTAGCCAGGATGGTCTCGATCTCCTGACCTCGTGATCCGCCCGTCTCGGCCTCCCAAAGTGCTGGGATTACAGGCTTGAGCCACCGCGCCTGGCCCAGTTTCACTACTTTTTGAGGATTACTTGATGTAGTTTTCCACTGATCCCAAAGCATTAAAATACTGGGTTTTCTGTTTTCAATTATTTTTTGAGACAGTCTTTCTCTGTCACCCAGGCTGGAGTGCAGTGGTTCGGTCTTGGCTCACTGTAACCTCTCCCTCCAAGGTTCAAGCGATTCTCCCGAATCAGCCTCCTGAGTAGCTGGGACTACAAGTGTGCACCACTGCACCTGTCTAATTATTTTGTATTTTTAGTAGAGACAGGATTTCGCCATGTTGGCCAGGCTGGTCTCCAACACCTGGCCTCAAGTGATCTGCCTGCCTCAGCCTCCCAAAGTGCTGGGATTATAGGCGTGAGACACAGCACCTGGCCAAAAATACTCTGTTTTGAAATAACAGACATCATTTTAATCAAGGGGAGAATAATGTAATATCCTCAAAGAAGACTGTCTTTATGATACTGTGGCGAGGAGTCGGTAAGGAGCATAACCACTGCAAAAAGCCACTCTGCAGCCAAGCCCAGGGCTCAGGGCTGTGCCTGCCCTTGGGCTGAGAAAAGACTGCTCACATGGGTTCATAAGGATGAGCACCTGGGCTTGTTTGAGCCCAGGCTCTGCCACCAGCCAGATTCCTGACAGCAGGTAAAGTACCTGCTTCCTCTCAAATCTGTCAAAACTCCCTCATAATCTCATCATGATAAGTGAAAATAAATGTGAATGTGCTTTCAAAAGTTAGGGCTGGGAAGTTAAAATGTTGTTGTTTATGCTTCTATCTAGTCCTCTATTTCAGCCTCAATGAAATCCACAGCTCCGTTCCTTTTTTATATTACTTTATGTCTGCAGCTGTGTGTCTAAATGCAGACTTAAACATATTCATGGAGAAGGACGGCTGTGACTGTGGCTATAAATGTGCTTTTAGCTTTTTTTTTCTCCTGGTGCAGATGACTATGTGTCTTAAACCCCTCCAGTGAGCTATGTTTTGCTTTAAAAAGCTGATGCACCAAAAATAAGGCTTGGGCTGAGTCATCAAGCCCTGAGTTTAGGGATGGGAGATGGTAGAGGAGGCAGGGAAGCATTTCCAGTGAAGAAGCACTAAGCAAAATGAATGGCTTTATCCCAGGGGTGAGCAACCTGTGGCACAAAGGTTAAATTTAACCTGCTGACTGTTTTATCAATAAAGTTTTATTGAAACACAGCCACATTTGTTCATTTAGGGATTATCTCTTGCTGCTTTTGTGCTACAACAACAGGCTTGCACAGCTACAATAGAGACTGTATTTGGCCTGAAAACCTAACATTGTATTATCTGGCCCCTCAGAAACAGTGTACTGATCCCTACTTTCCCCTAACATCTGCAAACATCATAATTTCTGCATTTTTCTGCATATCGACCTGTTTTAGCAGCATAACACCCTATAAAGTGGTAATGGTGCGTGACTTGATGCCAATTTTCTGCTGAGGAAAATGACATTCAAAGAGGCTTTAGGACTTACCCCCATTGCATCATCTAGCACTAGCCAGGATGGACTGGCATTAGGATTCCTCAATGTGTACTGATTCTCTGTTCACTCCACCACATCAGCTCCTGAGTGGCAGCCTTCTTAGGAGGCCGGCTTGGGGATGAAGATTTTAAATTCAAGTTATTAGACCTGCCCTTTCTTTGACTGAACATTGTGTAGTCATGAGTCACTTGAAGAAGGGGATACCTTCTGAGAAATGTGCTGTTGGGCCATTTTGTCATCGTGCAAACATCTTTGCTTTGTTTTGAGTAAAACATGGAGTGTACTTACTCAAGCCTGGATGCTGCAGCCCATTGCACACCTAGGCTATATGGGGTAGCCTACTGCTCCTTGGCTACAAACCTGTACAGCATGCACCGTACTGAATACCGCAGGCAATTGTAACACGTTGGTATTTTTGCATCTAAACATATCTAAACATATAAAAGACACAGTAGGCCATGCACGGTGGCTCATGCAGTAATTCGGCGCTTTGGGTGGCTGGGGTGGGTGGATCACCTGAGGTCAGGAGTTTGAGACCAGCCTGGCCAACATGGTGAAACCCCATCTCTACTAAAAATACAAAAAATTACCCGGGTGTGGTGGTGTGCATCTGTAATCCCAGCTACTCAGGATGCTGAGGCAGGAGTCTTGCTTGAACTGGGAGGCAGAGGTCGCAGTGAGCCGAGATCATGCCGTTGCACTCCAGCCTGGGCAACAAGAGCAAAACTCTGCCTCAAAAACTAACTAACTAACTAACTAACTAACTAACTAACTAAATAAATAAATATACAGTAAAAATATGTTGTAAAAGGTAAAAATTAGTACACCTATAGAGGGCAATTCCATTATAATCTTATGGTACCACTGTTAGGTCTGTGGTCTATCAGGAACCAAAATGTCCTCATGTGGCTCATGCCTCTACTAAATTAGAGTGTAAAGAACACTGCACTGGGAACCCTAGTTCTTGCTCTGCTGAACCAGTTGCAGGACTTTTGGCAAGTCACTTGGTTCTTCTGGGTCTGAGTTCCTCATTTGTAATATAAATGGATAAGTTAAAAAACAACTCTAAATTATTGACAACTTGAAATTCTTGCAAAGTATTCTGGTTAATCTCCCTTTCCAATACTGCCACACTTCTTCAGAAAGCCAATAATCCCAGGTAATGCCCCACAGCAATGGCAGGTAGGTTGTGCAGGGGGATGGGGAGACGGCAGGCAGCAGCAGGATGGAGGTGGTCCTAAACTCTCTAGCCCCGGCTTCTTTCCCTTACCCTGGGTCCCCCTTTTAACTGTGTCCTACTGGTCCCTAACATTTCCTGGAAAACTGTAACTCTGCAGAGTCTGGTGAGGGGGCTGCTGTCTGTAGAAAAAAGGGACAAAGAGAACCGTCACTTATTTTGCTACCAAAGAGTTTTTTTCTTTCTTTCTTTTAATGGAATGTGCTATTTTTAAGTCCCCGTCAGCCTGCAAGTGCATGTGCAGCAATTGTCCTGTGCACATTTGAATAATGTCTCCGCATCCCTCTGTGATGTGGTGCGGAACGGCAACTTTGTACTTTGCATTTTTGTTGTGATGAAGATATTTTATGACAGCATTTTCATCTTAACAACAACAACAAAAAACCCTGAAAACAAGGACTTTCTAGACCACTTATACAAAAGGAAGGTGACTCAGACTGGCCTCCTCTTGAGAAATTCGGTCTCCAGAGCAGTAAGGAACCCCGGGCAATCGTAGAAGTTAGTGACTGTTACCTTCGGAGCCTCTCATTGCCCCATTCAGCCCCCTGGCCACCCAGCTGCAGCATCAGGACCAAGCCTGGGGTGAAATCAGCAATTTCATTGAATTTGCCTTTTGGTGTGTCGGGAACTTTCCAGCCAGCTTTAATATAGGGAGATAGTTATGAAAATATTGGAGGAGCTAAAACTTCAAGGAAGGGATTGTGGGGCTAACTCAGAGATTTAGAAATAGCAGGAGACTGTTACCACTTCTAGGGCTGGAGAAACCCAGGGAGGAGATGGTGTTACCAGAGCTTAGGAGCTACTCGGTAGAAGCTGGGCCTATATCTGGGGTTGCCTGTAGGAGCTGAGACCATGGAGAGAGATTCTCCAAAGATAGCTGGAACCATGGAGGAATCAAAGTCACTTCCAGAGATGCAGCCCAAAGCAGAGGGAGGAGAGGAGAGAGATTCCCTGGCTGCTTCCTTCCATTTATCCTCAGGCCTCCTACCAATAACTCCCATTTGCTGCACTCAACAGATTCAGAAAGGCTGGAAAATTTAGTTTTCACGAGTCAGCTTCTTATAATACAAGCCAGAGTAGGAAAGGGCGAAAAATTAATTTGAGAGAGAAAAGGCAAAAAATGGTACCTTGGGCAGCAGTGAATTCTGTCAACTTCAATTCCCCTCAAAGAAGTGTCCGTCATCCTGAGAAGATTTCCTTCTGCTCATAGGACATGCCTATGACTGAAAGTGACAGAAATGGAGCCAAGCGGGACCAATATGACAAGAGAATTGGGCCTAGGCAATGGGTGAGTGATGGAGTAGAGCCAAGTGTCACTTGGACTTGTGCTGGTGTCTTGGGCTTATATACCAATGGTATTCATTTAAAGAGTCTGCAGTGGAAATGTAAATTATAGGAGACTCTCAAGGTCAGACAAAATGACTGTATTGTGGTTTCCGATGGCCAGCTTATTTGGAGGGCTGGATTCCAGCTAGCAGCTAGTTGTTTAAGGACCAGGTTTCCTGAGGGAGGGATTGACGAGCTCTGAATACCATGTTTAGACCCCCATCAAACTAAGCAGAGCTTAAGCATTGGCCCTAGCTCTAGCAAGGCCACTCTACACCTGCCCCTTTATGCAGGACCAATTTATTCACACATAATGCCCTGCAGGCCCAAAAGCCAGCATCAAATACCAAGCTGCCTTCAAGACAACTACTCAAGCTGCCTATCCAGTTTGCCCCTAATCTCCTTTGGTTGGTCTTAATTTTCTGATTCCAAATATTTGGCTTTTATGTTCACCTCTTGTCCCTTAGGACTGTCTTTCTATGCCACTTCTGGTTAATTTGCTACTGCAGCCCTGATACTTCCCACTGTCTTGGGAAGAGCTCCCTGCTCCAGTTCCGGGGCTTTAAAGGACGCTTCCCTCACCCATTCTGTCTGCCACTGCCAGCCCTAGCCCCAGATGAAGGTGAATTCTGAAAAGCAAAGGGGCCATGTGTCAGTCAGAGAGAGGGTAGACTTTCTGTGGGTTAGGCTGAATAAATATGTCAGGGGCCACGGAAGACCGAGGCTCCTCATATACTCATCTTGAGCCAGTCACAATGTGACTGCCAAGGGCTTACCATGCTACTACTTTTCGCATACATCAGAGGTTTCCTCATGTGTCAGCAACATGTGTACCCCTGCATCCAATATAGAAATTCCAGGGGAATCTTCCATCTGTGCTTTCCTTTTCCAAATGATGGCCACTTCCCCTGTTTCAACTGTTTCTCTATTGGTTGGTTCATTAAGAATCAATAAATCACACTTTCTATATTTGAACATTCCTTCCATCATTGACTGTCCCTGTGACTTCAGAGAATAATTTAATCTCTCTAGGTCTGAAAGCCTGAATCTGTATAAAGAGACGTAATGTTAGTATCTCTTGTACAGGGTTGCATTGAAAAATTAAATTGAGTTCATTCTATAAAGAGCTTAAGACAATAAGTGTTCAATAAACGCTTATTGATGTCATTATTGCTATCATCATCATCATTGTCATCATCATCCAAGATTGAGCAGGAGAAATAGTCTTCCTCATTCTCCACTTTCTTGATACTTCCCACAATAACATTATCAGCTTGTTTTTCATGATTTTTACTACCAATCACTACCAAACAAAAAACAGTAGGTGTCACATGTCACAAAAAATTTAAAAATATTCGTATAATATTCTCAGTCTCACTGTCCCTAGTTGATAATTCCTAAATATTTTATTTTTGGTACTCATTTTATTGGCCCCTATTTTTTTTTAATCTAGAAACAGGAATGCACTTGGCTCTTCCAGTCTCTGTCAAGGTTTTGCCCCATGCAAATCCTACTTTTCAGCACCTATGTTCAGTTCCACATTGGGGTTCTTTTTACATGTAGGTGACCATTTACGTCGTGGGCCTCTATTATCCTCCTAAGAACTCAACTTCCACAAGTTTCCAAAAAGAATAAAACACTCTTTCTCAGGGGCTTGAAGCAAAGATAAAAGGTACTATTTATAAAATTATCAAACATGGCTAATCCTACAACTGGGCATCATCTAGCCGTCTTAGTGACATCGTGGTTGGCTTCTAGGCACGTGTCCTTGTTTTCCCAGGATATGGTTTATCAGATCAGGCTTGGAAATATGAATAATAGATCAACAAAGAAAATATTTGTTTATATTTGGGCAATCTTTCATTTCTTATTGACAATGGGATCAGAACCTGGGTTGCCAGACTTTTAGCCCAGTGGATTTCTCATCTTACATACTTAGAAAAAGATTTAAAACCCCAACATTTTAGGACAAATTAAAAATGGGCCACGAAGAGGAGAGCAGAGAAAGAAAGAAACCTTATGCCTATGGCTATGGCCCCAATAAAATCTTGTAGTTAGGAACTAAGTGGACATACAACTGATTCAAATTGCATTTCCAGCACTTACTAGTTGCATGACTTCAAGAAAGTTCCTTAATAGATAAATGCCTTAGTTTCCTTGTTTGCAAAACAGGGAGACTAAAACTACTTTATAAGATCAAGGTGTGGTTTAGATGAATTAATACATGTAAAACACTTAGAACTGTCTCTGACTGGCTCAAGAAATAAGCAACTTTACCTAAATAATTCCAAAAATCTCAGTCACATGCAATAACAAACAATTCCTTTTCATCTGTCTGTAATCAGCTGGGGCAACTCTAAGCTGCAGATTGCATTGGGTGCACTCCATATTTCTCTCATCCTCCTTGGGCCAGTGGGCAAGGCAGGAATATTCTTATATTCCTGTGACAAAGAGAACAATCCCGAACAAGAAAGCACAATCATCAGTCCTCTGTTTCTTTCTCATCTGGTAACAATGTGTTGGCTAAATGAGTCATATGGATGAGCCCAAAAATAAAGCACCAGGGTACTATATTCTATCTTTTTGGGAGGAACTGCAATATTTTATAGCCAAGAACATGAATTTGAATGGGAATATAAAGAATGAGGACCAATAATTTAATGTGCCACCTTGACATATAATAAAAGCTCAATTAATGTTAGCTCTTAGCAATGGTACTATCCCTAAACACTCTTGAAAGAGGAAGGTTCTGCTTTCATACTTCTGCCTGATACCTTCTTTCTCTTCCTGAGCTCTGCCTTTATGCACCTTCACAACTCACTGTTAGAAAGTGATCTCTGATAGCTCCACCCTGCTTAGGGCCTCTACAGCAGGGCCCTGTGCAGACTCATGCTGGCAGTACAACTTCTCATATCAACTTGTCCATTAATAAAATGTAATAAGCTCAGAGTGAGTTTCTCCTCATCTCTAAGATTGTTGCAGGTTGACAGGGAATCTGAAGAGTAACTTATAGCTCTATACATTAACACTGCATGTAGTATATTTATTTTATTAGAAGTCTCTTGACAAATGTTTTAATGGCAAAAAAAAAAAAAGTCAGACAATATTGTAAGCTTGCAGAGGAAACTATTTAGGGACCTGATAAACAGTCCAATAAGTACAGCCATGGGGATATTGAGTTGACCTTGGTATTTGTATGACAAATGACCTCCCAAAGATGTCTACATCCTGATCTCTGAAACCTGGGAAGATGTCAGCTTATATGAAGAAAGGGACTTTTTTTTTGTTGTGATTTAGACTTTTGTGATAGAGAGACTATGTTAGATTATTCAAGTAGGCTGAATATAATGAAAAAGATTCTTAGAAAAGGAGGTTGTAGAATTAGGCTTAGACAGAAAACTGTGTAGGATGGAAGTAGAGGGACACAGAGAGAGAGATGGGAAGATGCCATGCTGCACTACTGATTTTCAAGATTGTGAATGGGACCACAAGCCAAGGAATGCAGGAAGCCTTTAGAAGCTAGAAGCAGCATGGAAACAGGTTCTGCCATAGAATCCCCAGAAGGAATAGAGTCTTAGTGATTCATCTTAGGATTTCTGACCTTCAGAACTATAAGAGAGTAACTTAGTGTTGTTTAAACCACTAAATTTATGGTAATTTGTTACAACAGCAATGGAAAACTAATGTAGCCTCTGTCAATTGTGGGATCCCAGCACCTTGGAAAAAAATGAAATCAGAATTCCTATTCTCATGTGGTCATAACCCAAACTAGAAAAGCCCCCTAATTTTCTCTGTGCTAGACCATGGAACTTGTACCTCTTGGTCAGTGAAACTAAAACTGTGTTTTCAATAAAATGAAGAGTTAAGGGATCAAGTCACCAGGCTCCTTCAATTTCAAGCAAGCTACTTCAAGCGCAAACCCTCCTATGCCTGTCCATCTCTTGTGTGCTTGGACTCAGCCTCTAAACAGTTCTGTTTCCCAGTAGGCCTAGAGGGCCCATGCAGAGCCTGCTTTGTTTCAGAGGCCATGCACCATGTAAGTTGTTTCCTAGTTTCTTCTCAACATGGGCTTTTAGAATATTCACTCTCAGAGCAGAGGCCCAGTTCAAGGCAGGGCTTCCATCCTGTGACTGTACCTAGGTCCACCCTGTGGATGGGTAATGTAACAACATAAAGAAGCAATTACTGCTGGAGTATGAAGCTCCATTCAATACTGGTATAGGCTAGGATTTGGTTAATCTGCCTGTAACAGAAAAGGCACATGGTTTCCATAAAACATATTTATTTTTTGTCTCTCTTAAAAGAAAATACTAACACCAGTTAATGAAGACTAATATGTGGGTATGGTTAGGAGAGAGCCAGTCTCCTTCCATCTTCCTGCTTCACCATCTCAGAGTTCTCCTTCATGCTCAAGGATGATTTGAGGCCCAAGCTGACTGGCAGAGCTCTAGCCATCATCTCCACATTTTTGGTAGGAAGAAGGAAAAAGAAAAAATGCAAAAGAGCACCCCCCACCAGAGGAATCACCTCTCTTTAATGAGCTTTCCCGGAAGACTCTCATGACCACCACTTAGATTCAGAAATTTGTTAAAAATAGCCTCAAAAAAGAAAAAGAAAAAAGAAAAGAAAAAAAGCAGACACATTGTCTGAAACAGGAATATTCAAGTTCTGTTAGAAAAAAGAAGGGGAGAATGTATATTGGTGAGCAACAAACTGTTCTCTTTTTTCTTTTTTTTTTTTTTTCCAGACAGGGTTTGGCTCTGTTTCCCATGCTGTAGTGCAATGGCACAATGATGGCTCACTGCAGCCTTAAACTCTCCTGCTCAAGGGATCCTCCCACTTCACCCTCCTGAATAGCTGGGACTACAGGTGCACACCACCATGCCCGGCTAATTTTTTTTTTTTCCTTTGGGTAGAGATGGAGTCTTACTATGTTCCTCAGGCTGGTTTCAAGCTCCTGGACTCACACAATCCTCCTGCCTCTCAAAGTACTGGAGTATGGTGTGAGATACCAGCCACAACTGTTTCTGACACAGCCTGCCTGTTTGCTCTCCACCTATGAAGACTACATACGAGGTTGGTGCAAAAGCAATTGCTGTTTTTACCATTACCTAGTAAAATGTAGTCATCACCTCCCTCAAGAGTCAATTCCACATTCTTATTCAATGGCTGTACCCAGCTCAAAGTTCAGGCTATCTGAATGGTGTGCTGTTATCTCCAACAAATCTGGATGTTTCTTCTTGGGTTTAGTGACACCTCAGTTCAAAAGCAAGTTATCTTCTTCACAAAAACCAAAGCATCATGATGGAAAAGAAATAGAATAATTGCAATTTTGTTTTCATAAGGACACAAAGCCTTTCATCTGGAAAATGGAGAATGGGATACACTAATTAATCTTTTGTAATTATTAAATTGTTTTGGGTAATAAGAGTAAAGATTCTTAGTTGGGCAGTGGGGGATTTCAGGGGTGTGTTTGATGATTTAGCTTATCAGGCAGCCTTGGTTCTGCTCTCTGGAAAGAACTCCCCTCCTTGTCCTTTATTCTGTCTTGCCCTGGCCCTGAACACTAGAAGTCCTTGACTGCATCTGAAGGAGAGGCTGAAGAGTACTCTTTGGGAAGCTGTGTACCTCTCATAGTCCACTTACTTCTGGTATAGTTTTGGTCCCAGAGATTGCCTTGAAGGCAGAAAAGTCTCAGTCCCTGGCCAGGCATGGTGGCTCATTCCTGTAATCCCAGCACTTTGGGAGGCCTAGGTGGGTGGATCACCTGAGGTCAGGTGTTCGAGACCAACATGGTGAAACCCCGTCTCTACTAAAAATACAAAAATTAGCTGTGTGTAGTGGACACCTATAACTCTAGCTACCCCAGATGCTGAGTCAGGAGAATTGCTTGAACCTGGGAGGCAGAGGTTGCAGTAAGCCGAGATCACACCACTGCACTCCAGGCTAGGTGACAGAGTGAGACTTCATCTCAAAAAAAAAAAAAAAAAAAAAAGAAAGAAAAGTCTCAGCCTGATGGATTATGGGTTATGCTTAAGTTTATTATAAATATTATCTTGTTTTTCTAATTTTGAGCAAGCTTCCTGTCTTCTGGCTTCTATTCAGCTATAGGCAGTGTAATCACAGGCAAAGGCTAGAAAGAGCTTTTAAACAGGAAAGGTCTCATCTTTTATTTACTGGTCTCCGTGCTCTGCTATGTCTTGCCTTCTCAAATTAATGGTCACTTTCTTGACTCATCTGAAACAATGAGCTTGGATGGGAATGTAATACCTTTAATCCCATATTTATCAGTGAGTTTGCAACTTCCAATGAGAGGATATCAGTCTTGCTGCTTGTAAAGACAGCAATTTTACAACCACTATTTATAACGGCTTCAGTTTGGGGTACAAATGCATTTGGCCTTTTCAACAGTGCAAGGCTTCAATTATGAGACTCCTATTCAACTCAGACTGCAGATCATAAGCAGGAGCATCTCCCTTAGGAAACTGTCATTTCTTTCCATTTGTGTTTTAATGTGGCTAGCTCTAGTATGAACTGCTTTCTTTCTTCTAGGACTCTGCAGAGAGCAGCAGGAAGAGGCCAACACACACCAGAATTTGTAATGTTCCTAACATTTTCCCAGTACTTGAGCTTTGGTCAGCATACACTCTGGTTCCCAAGGTACAGTGGGCAACAGATGTGACAAAATGTTTCACCACTGCATTAACAGGGGCAGCAAGGTTTTCAGGCTATCATATCTGAATCCTTAACATCAGCCTCCCCACCTCCTCTGTTCAGCCGGGTTGATGTTTTGGGCTCTATTATCTCTAGCACCCCACTTTTACAACCTTCTGTATTCATTAAGATTTCTTTCAGCTGCATTTAACTAAGACCCAAATATGTGATCTAAACAGGATTATGGTTCATTTCTCTCTCACATGAAAAAAGTAGGCAGGCTAGGACTAATAGAGTTATTATAGGAAAGGGGTCCCAATCCAGACCCCAAGAGAGGTTTCTTGGATCTCATGCAAGAAATAATTCAGGGCGAGTCCATAGAGTAAAGTGAAAGCAAGTTTATTATGAAAGTAAAGGAATAAAAGAATGGCTACTGCATAGACAGAGCAGCCTTGAGGGCTGGTGGTTGCCCATTTTTATGGTTATTTCTTGATGATATGCTAAACAAGGGATGGGTTATTCATACCTCCCCTTTTAGACCATATAGGGTAACTTCCTGATGTTGCCATGGCATCTGTAAACTGTCATGGCGCTGGTAGGAGTGTAGCAGTGAGGACGACCAGAGGTCACACTCGTCGCCATCTTGGTTTTGGTGGGTTTTGGCTGGCTTCCGTGCTGCAACCTGTTTTATCAGCAAGGTCTTTATGACCTGTATCTTGCGCTGACCTCCTATCTCATCCTGTGACTTAGAATGCCTTAACCATCTGGGAATACAGCCCAGTAGGTCTCAGCCTCATTTTACCCAGCCCCTATTCAAGATGGAGTTGCTCTGGTTTAAATGCCTCTGACAGAGTCATTATGGAAATTTCAAGAAACTAGGCTCCTTCTTCCTTTCCACTCCACTGTCCTCAAGTCTACCTCATTATCCAAAATGCTTGCTGACTGTCCAGCCATGACATTCATGTTCCAAGCAAGAGGAAGGAGAAGTGGGGAGGAGTGCTGAACAAGAAGTAATACCTGCCAGAGGAACCATGTGATTTAAAATCTTTTCGTCTGAGCTTTCCCCAGTGACTGCTACTTACAGCAATTTGGCCGCACCTAACTGCATGAAAGGCTAGGAAGTGCAGTCTTTTAGCTGAGTTCATGACCACACAAAATAAAATTGGGTTTCTGTTAGCAAAAAGGAAAAGAGAACATTGAGCAGGCAGCTGTCAGTCTCTTCCACATTCTCCGGAAATCCTGTTATCCCCTAACTTGTGCTGCCAAAAACATGACCAATGCCTCCATTGCATTACAGCTGATTGCCAAAAGACTTAAGCTAAGTATCTCATGGAGAAAGGAAACAACTATTATGAGTCATCTACACCTTACTGCCAACAAATCCCGTATCATTTCCCGACAGTGGATTTAGAGGTAAGAGGGGGAAAGGGGTAAGTGAGACACTGCAATGTGGGCATCAGGCACCATAATACAGAAGGGGCCAAGGAACAGATACCAAAGGCAATCTACTCACATCTCTGTGAGGAGATGATAAACTTCCCTATAACAGTCCCCTGTGATCAGGGTTACAGCTGAAAAGCCTATTTTCTGCCTTGCTTGCATGCCCTGAGCAGCCATCCACTTCACTTAGGCAGGTGGGAGTGGGAATGTGTCAGCCAGTGCTGCATGTTGGCTCCATTTTGGGGTTAGTGGCATGAAGACCACATTGTCTACACAGTGAGATGATCACTCTTTCTGCTCCTGGAATGAGGTCTTTTACCCAGCACTGCCAACTCTTAGCAAACAATGCACCAGACCAGGAAGATCTCTGTCCCAACAGTGGGCTTGTCCTTAACTTGCATGACCAGATGCAGTTAAATGGTTGGGGTCTGGGAGTACTCACTGGTTTGGTGCTCTAGTGCATAGCCCCAGGCTGAGACACTCATTTCTCCAGCTGCTGGAAGTGTTTGTGGCTCGAGGATCCCCTGATCAGTTTCTCTCTTGGATGTGCCTTCAGCCAAGGAAAGGAACTTGACGCAAGCCTTTCACCGAGTCCTCTGATTTTGCCGATTCCACGCTTACTGTGCAACACTTAGGCAGGGGTTAATAAAGGACCAACTCTCTTGCCTCAAGACAAGATAAATCCTAAAAGCTCATCCCAGCTCTGGAAGACCTTGTAGGTCTCTGAGGTCTCTAGCGAACATATCACAGTCAACTTCTCCCTTAGCCTTTTCCTGCTTCCCTCTTCTTATTTAGATGTTTTTCAGGGTTACGCTTTCAGTAAAACATCTGCACACAAATCTCAGTCTCAGAGTATTTTTTTTTATACCTGCACTGCAACTGCCCATGAGGGGCAGAGACAAAGCAGAAATTGCCTCTCTGGGTCACAGTCCTCCTGGCTCAGTGTCATCTCTTTAACGACAGCACCTGGGTTTATGCAGTGGGAGCCTCTGGCTACATTTATATAGCTTCAGAGGCTGCGGATGACCTTCCAACACCATTGCTCTTTTTAATCATCTATAAAGCTCTGACAAGAATTTATTTAGACCTTTGTGTGCCCATTATATTTTTAACCTGCATCACCCATTTGGTAAATTGACTTCATAATTTTACTTTATGAAGAATCGCTTGACCCCAGGAGTTCGAGACCAGCCTGGGCAACATAGTGAGACCTTGTCTCTACAAAAAATAAACAAAATTAGTTGGGCATGGTGGAGTATGCCTGTAGTCCCAGTTACTCAGGAGGCTGAGGTGGGGTGATTGCTTGAGTCTGGGAGGTGGAGACTACAGTGAGCCAAGATCACATCACTGCACTCCAGTCTGAACAAGAGAGTGAAGTCCTGTCTCAAAAAAATAAAAAGAAGAATTTTCCTTAAATAAAACCTCTTCCAAACTTTGAGGGGTACTGTCTGCTTATAATGGATTATAAATAATGCCCTGCCTGTACCCTACATTATAGGTAACACATTTTTCCTGCTAAAATGCAACCCTTTGCTCATACAAAAAAATTATCTGACACCTTTTATAACCTTCTAGCAAAAGATTATATTGTGGACCTGGGGTTGGGAGAGTAGGGGTGAGATTTCCCCTAAGAAGTTAGAAATAAAAGAAAGAAGATTTGGTTCCAGGGATTCAGCTAGCAAAATCCACACACAATGTTTAGAAATCTAGATAAGTAAATAATAGACTGTCTGTAAATATGTGGACAAAGGATTTGAATACTCTTATTCCACCCAAGGTGACCTGGGTCTCAGAGAAGCAGGACAGGAATGCGGTTACTATTTAGCAAGCAAAAGCCCCATCGATTGTATTGTAATGTATGAGCATAAAGGGGCAATCTGGATCATAAAAAGTACAGCTCAACAGAACAAAAATTGACTGTGTTTTTCCAGCATTGTCCAAGCTAAGAAGACACTGAATCTGTAAGACAACCTTAATTAAATTACTAGAGAGGTGTTCTGTACCGACGGGTAGGAATGATTCATCATACCCGATATGGCCTGGATAAAAATCTCCCAGACTCTTCACCTCTCTTTGCTCTGATTCCATGCTTACTATGCAACTTTAGAGTTATTATTTTGACCTCTCCTGGAAGAAGCTGTCTCCCAGCAGGAGAAATGAGAATTCCTTTCACTGGATCAAAATATCTTCCATTATGTACCAATAAGGTTTGCATCTTCTGATGTGCTTTGATTTTAATTTGGTTAGTATGAGTCAGTGCCCTTGATGCAGTTTGCCTCTAGGACAATGACAAAGTTTAGGACTCACAGGCCCAGTGAATTTACCAAGGTGAATGCCTCCCTGTGAGATCCCTTGGTAAAGAATCATCCAGCCTTCATCCGATGACCTCTTATCTCTCCCAGTGAAAAGATGACAAGATCTTTGAAAAATTTATATATGTCTGCTTAATATTTTACAACCAGGAAATGTTGAAATGTTGAATGTCATCAACAACTTTGGGGAATTCTCTGTAAATGTGCCCTTCCAGATCGCTCATAAAAACAAGAGATAAAATGCCTCTGAGGTTGGAGAGACCTGTTATATGTACATCCTCGTAAGAGTGGTGCCTGTTTATTCCCACCCTTGATACCATAAATATATAAAAGATATTACTCTCTTTTTAACAAAATGTAGTCCTCCATCCTTAGATGCTTAGCTGGAGCTGGGACTGCTTGCTAAAACCTTCAAGAAAGTATGCATTGATTATAACATTTGTTCTTTCTCTACTCTTTGCTTGGTTCTCTAGACCATCCCTGACCAGTAGACCTAAAAAGCAGACAGCTCAGAGCACTGAATTCCATTCAGCACATTTTCCTCTTGATAGGAATTTTCTTTGTCATCGCCCTGGCCCTGAACCCTTGGCCCAATTCTGCTTCCCGAATCCAGCCTGCCAGATTTAGCCTGACGTCCTGGACGATCACCCCAGAGCTTTAGCCTGTTTCCCAGATGCCATGTGGGCCTCCTGTCCTCCAACTCAGAAATAGTAGGTTGTCTCAGGATGGGGATCCATGCCTCTCTCATCATTCTTTTTTCTCATTAAGATGGAGAAGAGATTCAAACATATTTCTGAAACCCACACTTCCCTAGAATTCCATCTCCCACCAAGGAAAAATGAATAAAGTTGCTCTTGCTCTCTATAGTCACGACCTATATGAAGTCAGGGCTGAGCCACTATGGTGGAGGCCAAGCTGGCAGCACAGCTTGCAAGGTTGGGGTGGAGCTGCCTGCCTCAACTCAGCTCTGTGGAGCAGCCACTCTGTCCCCACATTGTGCCCCAGTGAGATTCAGAGAATGACTCCTAAGGTTTCCAGGCTTTCTTATGAAATTATTATTATCATGAATTATACATGGTATGATAGGATGGCATTTTAAAATAGACAATACCTTCCCCATCCTGTCACCCCAAATTTTCTATTTATCATATTTTCCTTCTCTATAATTCCAGGAGAAGAATGGCATAGCCCAATGAATATAGGAAACTATTCTGGACTTTGGAAGAATATGTAAAAAAAAACAAAAACAAGTTTTCTGTGTTTCTTCTAGATGGGAGAAGAGAAGGAATGAAAAAGGAAACCAAGAAAGTTTAATACTAGAGAGGTCTAGGCTCTGTAAGGGAGGTGACTGAACCCCTGGATAGATCTGGAGACTCTGAGATCAGGGAGTATCAGTGACACAACTTGCAGACCTCATCCTTCCTGAAACCAGTCTAGCAAAATGGGGAAATCAAGGAGAATGAAATGACTATGTGGTATATCTGAGAAGATGGGCCAGTGATACCTTTGTAGAGTTCCCCATAGCATAGAAAGACTGGGAACAGAAGGATATATTCCCTGTGTCCAAGCCTGGTGCAGACATGGGGCATGAAGCCAGGGCCCACCCACAAAAGGCCTTGTGGCTGCCTTGAAGGGGCTGCAGGGGGTACCTGGAGGAATAGAGGAAGACATCAAAGACCAAATGCTCACCCCTGAACACTGGCATCATATAAGCCTCTACATAAAAAGGCCCTTGAACGTATTGGGACTAAGTTTTCATTATCTGACAAAATTGGGAATCAAAGAACAAATTAACATTAGTTATAGAAAATTAAAAAAAAATTCGTACCCATCTGTGAATTTGTGGATTTATTATTGTAACCAATACAATGGAAACCTGGGTTTTCCAGAAAGCCCACTAGAACACTTTTTGTCAGGTCACCCTTATTGATGCAGTTACAAAAATAGATGGTCTTTCTGCCATAAGTTGGCATTACCTTCCAAGGACCCCATATTAGTTTGCTTGGGCTACAAAATATGACAGACTGGGTGGCTTCAAAACAGACATTTATTTTCTCACAGTTCTGGGGACTAAAACTCTGGAATTCAAGTGCCAACATGACAGAATTCTCATGAGGCCTCTCTTCCTGGCTTGTGGATGGCAACCTTCTTACTGTGTCTGTTCCCACAGGGCTTTTCTTCTCTGGGGTGCAAGGACCCTTGAGCTTGCAGGGAAACAGAGGGAACGTTCTTCTCCTCTACTCCTCCTTCTCTAAGAACACCAATCCCATCAGATTATGACCCCATTTAGCTCTGATTACCTCCCCACTCATTTAGCCCGAATTACCTGCCCACAAGTCTCTTCTCTGAATACAATCGCCTTGGGGGTTAGGGCATCAACATATGAATTTTAGGGGAGATACCATTCAGTCCACTAGAGACCCTATGATTCCAGATCACCTTGCAGAGCATAATTGATAATTTGGAATATTCCAAAGTGATCCTTCTTTATTATTCTCTATCTGCCCCTTTGAATCTGCTCCCCAGCCTTCTCTCCCTCCCAGTTTTGAGCCCCATGCAGCTAATGTCCATGACTGCCCATCCAGAGATCCACTGCTTTTTGTTTTCCTATTGGGTTCCCCAATTTCTGCACTGGCAGAGTTAGAAAGAGGAAAAAAAGAGAGTTTGGGGTATTTATTCCTCCTGTTCATCTTCAATCAATAGCCACAGCTCCTGAGGGGCAGACATCCACTTCCTTGGCCACAGTTCTTGCTGGGTTGGGGTAACAACTTCCTCTTCTTTCCCCTTCAGCATAGGAGTGGCAATGCTTTTGCTGTTGGTGGTCCCTGGGTATTGCATTGTTGTTTATTAGTCCATTAACCCTGCTATACTTCTGTAGTCTCTTCATTAAATTCTCTTCAAGTAAACCTTTCAAGTATGTCTGGGCTCTGATTTACACAGCAACATTGCAAAGTTGTAGTCAAACTCTACCTCACCAGCTGAGTGGAGCTCTCTGATGCCACTGATGGAGCTGTTGTAAAGAAGCAAGCCTCAAAAGGATGAGTGATTGGCCACTCAGGCCTCTGTGAGGCTAACATAGCTCGACATCATGATGGAGCTCTCTCCTGGGGCAAGATGGAGCAAAGTACCTGGTGGCTTGTTGGTGCAACCATGCTGATCTCAGGTCACAGAGCAGAAGTAGAGGTCACGTTCAGTAAAAGACCACAGCTCTGCAGCCTTGCTGAGAACATTATTCTAGGGGGTGATGTGATCTTGAGCTGGAACCCTAGCAGAATGATGGTGGGTGACAAAGAAAGGCAAGGTACACAGGGGATAAGAAGATGAACTAACATCGGCCCTCAAGGAGCTCACAGTCCAGTGGAAAGATAGGCCAGTAACCAGGTACAAAACAAGGAGATGAATATTTGAATAGAAATGTGTACTAAGGACTTTCAGGGGAAAAAAGGAAGGAGTATTTACCTACTTTATGCAGAGTCATGGAGAACATGCAGGTTTTATCCTGAGTAAGAAACCCTGGGAGGATGCCCCCGGTAGGTGAGAGGGATGTGCAAAGTACCTTGGCATGAAGGAGGGTGGGATATTCCCAGACCATGTGTTGCATGAGCCAGCAGAGGAGCAGAAGGCCATGATAGTCAATATACTCTTGGAAATACCTTAGGGGACTGACATACCATTTCTTATTGTATCCAACAGATATTGTTTTCAACTACTGAAGAAAGATTATGTTTCTTCATCTAAGCAGCAGATGAAGAATTGGCTTGAGTTTTGAAGTCATGCTCAACAAATCATGTTCACCTTCAAACTCTAGGCTGAGTGGTAGCACGCTTACATTAGGGAAGGGGTGCAGGCTAAGAAGGGTGATGACTCCTGGCTCTCAGTCCACCACATCTAAGGGAAGAGAGTGCGTTCATCTAGCACAGCAGGAGTCAGAAACACTATTCATTTAAATTATCACTTCCTGCTGAGCGAGGTGGCTCACACCTGTAATCCCAACCCTTTGGGAGGCCAAGGCTGGAGGATTGCTTGAGCTCGAGCCCAGGAGTTCAAGATCAGCCTGGGCTACATGGCAAGACCGTCTCTTCAAAAATTTTGTGAAAACTAGCTGGGAATGGTGGCATATATTTGTGGTCCCTGTAACTCAGGAGGCTGAGGCAGGAGGATCACTTGAGCCAAAGAGGTCAAGGCTGTGGTGTGCTATGATGGCACCACTACACTCCAGGCTAAGTGATAGAACAAGTCCCTGTCTCTAGAAGAAACAAGTATATATAAAAAAAAAGCACTTCCTCTCCATATTCCTGTTTCTCTCATTCCAACAGTCTCTCTGCATTTGCCTATGATGTGACCACAGATGGCGGACACTAGGGTTTCTATGTGGCCTGAGGGGGGAAAGAGAAGTGGGGACAGGGTGGGGATATGGGGAGTTGAACAAATGTGGCATTGTAATGCATCTCGTTGCCATGGTGGGTCGTTTGGAGACTGTTTTAAGTGCTGGGAATCCAGGAGAGGATCTGCAGGGCACTCTGTTGGGAGAAGAAAGGGTGGACTGAGGAGGCATGAGAATGGACGCAGGGAAACCAT
The DNA here is from genome assembly GCF_000951035.1 of Colobus angolensis palliatus. Classification (NCBI taxonomy): domain Eukaryota; kingdom Metazoa; phylum Chordata; class Mammalia; order Primates; family Cercopithecidae; genus Colobus; species Colobus angolensis. The sequence continues at coordinate 2,415,004 of NW_012118710.1, read as the reverse complement.
TCAGAGACTCAAAGAAGCAAGGACAGGGATCTCAGCTAAGAGGACAATCACTGGGAATAGAAGGGAATGCCCACTTCCACAGATATATGGGTGGTAAATGTGGCAAGACTTGAGGGCTAGCATGGATTAGAGGTATTCATACAAGAGAAAAAAGAATAAGGTAACTTCTAGATTCTTGATTTGAGGATCAGGAGAGATGCTGGCCAGGATTGAGTTAGAATTCCCACAAGGAACAAGTAACCTCTCAAATTAGAATAATGTGAATTCTTTGTTGTTGTTATTGTTGTTTTTTACAAACAGTGTAGTTAGAAAGGTGTTGGCAGGGTGCAGGGCAACTATAAGGGACTGTATAGGAGCCTGGGGCTAAATTCAAAGGTAGCAATTGGTTTTCAGAATTAAGAGGGCAAGTCCTAAAGGGCAGACACCTTACAAAGAGCACTGAGCTTCAGGGGAGGGCTCAGCTAGCCCCAGCTGACCTCACAGGGAAGGAGCCAAAGGAGTAAACTCTTGTCTTCACCCTCCTTACTCCTTCTGATCTCCTGCTGAGACTCTCAGAAGCGTGGACACATATAGCTGGAGACAATGTGCACCTGAGCCTATGGCTGTGACCCTTGCAGGCAAGGAGAGCAGAGTGGAAGGGGTGGGGAGATGGTCTCAGACCGGGGACAGGGTAAATCCAGCCCAGGAGCCTTCACAGAGATTAGCAGATCTGTAGGAAAAGCAGGCTTGAGGGAGAAGGCAGCACGGTTAGCTCCTACGGGAGGGAAAGGTGAAAATTCAGTATCTTCATTCTAACAAATCCAAGGAACACTATGGAGTAAGGAATCATTAAAGGAGTGCCTAGTAAATGCCAGGCCCTGTTCTAGGTCATTTGTGTAGCCAGCCTCATTTCATTCTGACTACAATGCCTCCAAGAAATATTTTTTTCTCTAAGGAAGTTGTGGCAACAAAAACGTGACTACTCTGAATTCAGGCATCTAGTAAGCATTAAAAGCAGGATTTGAATCTGGGACTGCCTGGGTCTAAGGAGCATGTTATTTCCTATGGGAGAGTTAATTAATGTTGTGCAAAAGCCAAGAGAGGATGGAAGAGCTGGCGTCCCACTTCAGTGCCTGCAATTATCTGGACAATTTATAAACAATTTCACACACTTTACCTCCAAGTTCAGATCAATGTCTATTTTCTATGGCTTTTTCATGCAATGGTTTATTTATCCATCATCTCCCTAGAGACTTGGAAGCCTGTTTGATTATGATATTTGGGGGTTTCTGCAGCCACAGGGTTCCAATGAGAACAGACGGAGGGTGGAGATAGAGGTGTAATAAGAGGGAGGAGTCAAGGACCCTGTGCCAAGGGCCATACAGGGGAAGCAAGTGCACCTTTTGCTGGGGGCTGCTTTGCATTCTGGGCACCTGTGTAGTCTCCTCCCTTCATGCCAGTGGCTGTGGAGCAGGGCGAGATACCCTGTGTGTCATCTGGAGGTGATCTAAATTGAGCAGAAACCTAGCCTGGTTGGGTAGACGGATTCCAGGTGTGGGCATTGCTTGCTGTTATCAACCTGTAGAGGGACTGAGGACGACCAAGTGCTGAGAAGGAGAGAGCTATTCTCCCCGTGGCATGGTGGCGGAATACTTGGAAGTGGCCTTGTTTGCCTCATGGGAGTAGGAGTTATATTTGGTTGCTTGTTGTGATCTTTTCTACATGTTTTTTCCTCTTCAGTTTTAGAAGTTAACACTTTTAAAAAAAACTCTCCTCTTTGTTTCCTTTTCTACCTTTTCCTCTTCCTCCTTTCTTTTTTTAAAATTTATTTTTAGAGATGGGGTCTTGCTCTGTCCCCCAGGCTGGAGTGCAGTGGTGCCATCATAACTCACTGCAGCCTCGAACTCCTGGCCTCAAGCGATCCTCTCTCCTTGGCCTCCCAATGCACTGGGATTACAGGTGTAAGACACTGCACCTGGCCTTTCCTCCTTCTTTCTCTCCTCCTCCTAATATTCTTAGATTTCACTATCTGCACCTGGGTAATGGATTCTAAATCTATAAAATCTAAGCACTTGGCCAAAACCTACTGAGTTTTTCATACTTCTGGGTCCCCGAGAAAGGAGAATTCAGATTACTCTCACTAAGCTGTCAGCCCCCGGCAGTGAGAGCAGCCACACTGAATAACATGTGAACAGAAGCACAGAGGCCATCACCCAGAAGTGCATCCTAGGGAGCCTCTCAGAGATTAAAAGTATGCCACTGGTCAGTGAAGGACAAAAGGCAAGGACTGAGTGGGAATGGAGAAAGGCAGTGTGGTGGCAGAGTGCTAGGAAACACGCTTTTCCACCTCATGGGGGAAGAAAGAGTTCAGTGATGTGAGAAAGCTGCTCAGAGATCACTTTGGGGTCCATAGATCCTTGAAGATGGCAGCCAGAGGGCCTCCCCGAAGCAGGCTGGAGAGGGTTTCTGCCCAGTGATCTCATTTAGGGCATGTAAGGGACCCAAACAAGCTTGAGCAAGGAGGGAGCTTACCCCAGTGGCAGAGTGGAGGTGAGACAGTGCAGTTTCCAAGGGTTTCCTGAGAGCTGGCGAGCTGCAAACTGAAGCATGTGCCTCTGGGCCTCAATGTCATCAGAGAAAAGAATACGTGTTCCACCAAGACAGGTGAAGGAAATGCGTTTCATAGCCACATTTAACTAGCAATTATCAGTGTTTATTTCCAGTCTATGTTCTTGGCATTTGATGTAGTATTTTCTGATTATTTCACCTCTTAATATTACATTGTGATAAGAATGATCATCCATAGTTCAAATATTCTCAGGAGTGTAGAGATAGTGCTGAGAAATGCTTATGGGCAATTGTCCATGAAACCAATCACCTGGAGAAATGCATGTCACAAAGCTACTGATTCAGATGTTATATACTTCTGGCATCTTTTAAAGGGGAAGAAAAGAGAAAGGTGTCTCTTCCTCCTATTACAAACCTCTTGTCACCGTATAAGATGCACCAAGCTCCCCTCCTTTTGTATAATTCTCATACCTGTTGAGTGGGTATACATGAAGAGAATTTCCAGAAAAATCAACCTTGCTGATTTGGTTCATCACTACCAACCACCTTGTGCCACTCTGCAGACAGTACTTAAGATTCAGGCAAAATGGAAATAAAATTTCTCCCTAGAAGGTACAAGTTGTTGCCAGGTGCGGTAGCTCTCACCTATAATCCCAGTACTTTGGGAGGCCAAGGTGGCAGGATCACTTGAGGCCAGGAGTTCAAGATCAACTTGGGCAACACAGCAAGACCTTGTTGCTAAGAAA
>NW_012118710.1:2403263-2411661 GCF_000951035.1 Colobus angolensis palliatus | reverse complement strand
AAAAAAAAAAAAAAAAAAAAGTCATCCACAGCAGCAGAGACCTATAGTCCCAGTAACTTGGGAGGCTAAGGCAGGAGGATCGCTTGGACCCAGGAGTACGAGGCTGCAGTGAGCCGTGACTGCACCACGACACTCCTCCAGGTTATGAGCTCTTTGTTCTAGGAAATTATGTTCCTGCACGTTTTGGTTTCAGTGCTTTAGCCACCACCTAAAAATACCATATGTTTTTGAAACTTAGTATTTTTTCCACACCAGCCAGGTTGAAAAGTTTAAGTTGTTTTCTGGAAACAGTTATCTACCCTGCCATCCTCCTCCCCATGCTTTGTTTCTCATGGGTTTCGTCTGTCAAGCTATATCGGACAAGCCTCATGTCACAGGGTATGAACTCTCCCAGCCTGAATGGCTGAGACTTGCTGGAGTTGCGAGAAAGTCCTCTCTGGCCTCGGTCTGATATCTTTCATCAGAGGATGAGCCAAGATTAAACATGGAGGCCAAGGGCCCTGGAACGTGAAATGCCTTGGATGAGCTAGAGGAGAAGCTGCAGTGGCCAGGACAGCACCTGCCAGACTGCTGTGTCTTTGTGCCCAGCCTTATGGCTGGGGGTGTGCTCCTTGTGTTTCTCTGTGACCCCTGCCTCCCCCAGTACCGTTCAGAGTTGGGTTCCTGGAGATGCATTTCCTGCATGAATGGCATCAGAGGCCTCAAGTGAGGGATGCCCTTGTCTCGGCTTCTGTTTACCCCATCTCTTATTCCTCCCCAGAAGCTCCCCGGGGCTACCTCCTGTCTTCCCAGGGCTCCATTTACCAACCTAGCCTGCCCTCTCAGGTGCCTTCCCAAAATTCAGGTGGTATGGGCTCTCTCCTTTCTTTCAAAGCTCACTTTCTGTACTTGTTTTCTCTGGATGTCGCAAAAAATGACCACAAATTTAGTGGCTGAAAAGAAAACAAATTTATTCTCTTTTAGTTCTGTAGGTTAGACGTCCAACACTAGCCTCATGGGGCTAAAATCAAGCTGTCAGTAGAATTGTCTGTGCTCCTTTCTGGATGTCCTAGGGAAGAACTTGCTTCCTTGCCTTTTCCAGCTTCCAGGAAGCATCAATGCATGCTGGCTCCTGACCTCTTCCTCCATCTTTAGACCCAGCAGAAGCAGGTTACATCCTTCTCACACATTATTCTGAGCTTCCTTCTGTTTCACAGAGCCTTCTCTGACTCTTCTCTTCTGCCTCCTCCCTCTACTTAAAAAAATTGTTTGCATAAATTTAAGGGGTACAAGTGTAGTTTTGTTACATGGATATATTATCTATGTAGTATATTAAAATTGGGGTTTTTAGTGTAACTGTCACCCAGATAGTATACACTGTACTCACTAGGTAATTTCTCATCCTTCACCTCTTCTACCCTCTCACCCATCCTAGTCAGCAATGTCAATTATTCCACTCTTTCTGTCTGTGTATACGTTACGTAGCTTCCACTTGTGAGTGAGAATGTGTGATATTTGTAACTTTCTGTTTGTGAGTTATTTTACTTAATAGCCCACATTTCTATCCATGTTGCAGCAAAAGACATGATTTTGATGCAGGATTTTTTGCTCCTTATTTCAGATAAATCTAGGTTCTTTCCTCATAACCAGGAAAAATTAGGCATGCTGACAAATTGAAAGGTGAGCAGGGCAGAATTGATTAAGCGAAAGGAAAGCTCTCAACAAAAAGAGAGGTCTTGCACGCAGGTTTCCACCTCACAAATTGAATACCAGGCCACACACGTGAGTTGAAGAGGCCAGCCTCCTCCCCTGCATAAGGCACATATTTCTGGTGGCTCCACCCCATTCTCTCAGTCCATGTGGGGCATCCCGCTGTGCAGGTTCCCATATCTGCCCAGGCGTCTGTCTGCCTCCTGCCCCTCTATCAATTTCATTCTTTTTTATGGCTGAATAGTATTCCATTTTGTATATATACCACATCTTACAGGGTCCATCTGTAACCAGCAGCTTAGCAGCTGAGCTGCAAACTGCATTTTGAACTTTTTTTCCTTCTTCTTTCCCTTTTCCTCTCCCCACTCCCAGTGTCAACATAATAACTTTGAAACCAACTGCATGTATGTTACCTCTTATGTTAAAATACAACCTTGGACTATGCTGTGACCCCTACTCCATTTCCTTCCCCAAGCTATACTCACATGCCTTATGCATATTTATTTACCTAAATGCTTGTTAAACACACACTATTTTCTCTTATCTGGTCATATATTTCCTTAGAAGCTTTAAGAGTCAGATCTTGATAGGGACCAGACGCTGCTGGAATTCTCACTCCAACAAAAGATTATTTCAAGGTCGGAACACACACCTGGATGAAGAATAACTCACTTATAACCTGGCAGGATCCATGTTGGTGTCAGCCCCTTCACCAAATGGGACCATAAATCAAGAGAATCACACAACAAGTCATTCCACCTGGCACCTCCAAGCCCCTCTTGCCTCTTCTGCATTCCAGATCCCTGCTCTAAAAACCCCTGTGTTCCCACCACAGATTGAAGAGTGGAGTTGTTTACTGTTCTTCCTCTGCTAGCATGGAGAATAAAGGAAAATGTCGCTCCCTCTTATCACTGGTTGTTATGTTTGACTACTTTCTACAAGCTTCGAGCAGCCTGACCCTTTTGCTAGTCACACACCTGATGTGTCTCAATCTGCAGGTCCTTAACTTAAGGACATCTGCAAAGTGCTTTTTGCCATGTGAGGTAATATCTGCACAGGTGGCAGCGACTCTGATGTGAACACCCGTGGGGTGCTGCATTTTGCCCGACTCCCCCTTCCTGGCCCTCATTCTTTCAGAAATTTCCAGAAGTCTAACACTAATTTGATGTACTAATTCACAATCAGGAATGAATGGATGTGTTAGGCCCTTCTTTTGCATTTCTGTAAAGAAATAGTTGAGGCTGAGTAATGAAAAGAGGTGTAATGGGCTCACAGTTCTGCAGGCTGTACAGGAAGCTTGGTGCTGGCACCTACTTGACTTCTGGGGAGACCTCGGGGAGCTCTTGCTGATGGCAGAAGAGGAAGCAGGAGCAGGTACATCACAGCAAGAGGCAGAGCAAGGGGAGCTGAGAGGTGCTGCACACTGTTAAACAACCAGATCTTGCAAGAACGCACTCACCGTCTTGAGGACAGCATCAAGCCATTCACAAGGGATCTTCCCCTATAACCCAAACCCCTCCCATCAGGCCCCGCCTCCAGCACTGGGAATCACATTTCAACATGAGATCTGAAAGGGACAAATATCTGAATCATACAAATGGATTGATTTATATTACTCTCCCTCCCCTCCACACTACACATTATGTTTACATTTTAGCTGCTGCCTGCAATGTCTAACCCTGGGGTATTCAGTCATGCAAGAGGCTGAGGTATTGTGGTGGTCCTGGAGAAAGTGTCATTTCTTTTTGGAGTAAAGAGAACCTTCTAACCTTTCAAATCACAATATAGAAGCATGGCTTGGTCTGCCTAAGGCCAGATGCGTCGTCCCACAAGTCCCTTATCAGAGCACGTATCTTTGGATCCAGAGTGAGCATGACAAGCTAGGGCAGAGCAGCATCATTGAAAAGCAGGTACTGTTACTTCCCTACGCCAAATGCTTGCTGCATCCAGTCATTAGAATAAAAAGGTTTTCCATATGGCATTAATTTATAGGGAAGAATACATCCTTCTGCACTTTGTCTCTCTTCTAGTGAGTGAAATTCCCTGAATGTAAATTGCAGTAGATGCTTTTGATCTACTTACATTTACGAAATGCAGGCACATGCAGGCACCCACACACTCATGCTCCCTCATTTACACCTGCACATCTGTGAATATGGGTGCTCCATGGGGACCACAGGGCAGTGAGCGCAAGCCACTCAAACTCGGCAAATTCAGGACCAGATCCTCCTTCTCTGCCTCCGCTACCTTGCAGTGAGAATGCCCAGTTAAGGAATTAAGAAGCGTCCAAACTTTGCGAAAGGTTTACAGGCAAGGCAAGGCTATCGATTGCCCCATGATGAGAAAATGAAGAAGGATGTGGCGTATTTTGCGATATCGATCCGACCTATTAGCAACAGTGACAGGTCACTCCATCCTCCCCAAATCTTCTTCATGTTCTAAGCACCACGGGCAAAAAGGAGGTAGAGGCTGGGTGAAAGGGTTCCTTTTTAAGGAAGAGCAATGGGTGCATAACAGAGAGAGAGAGAGCAAGGAAAAGAAAGAGCAGGAGATAAAAAAAGAGCTAGAGAGCGACACATAGAGAAGCATTTCTAAGGGAGTAGACAACAGCATCGATCAACTTTAAGCCAGGAAAACAGGCAGTTCAGTTATGACCTGCCAAGATGCTGAGGTCATAAATTCTTGAGGACTTGAATTGAAGAATAAGTAGTTGTCTAAACGAATAGCACGAAGAGACAGACTAATCTTTCAGAGGCACAAAATACTGGTCTTCACAGCTAGATTTCCTTGGCTTTTGGAAGACCCTGTTCTTTACCAATTGTCATGCATGAAATTCCACTATTAGAGACTGATCCTGGGAAAAGGGAAAGTCTAAATTTTGCAGGAAGGTCCCATTTTAAAGGAAAAATAGTAGTTTTTGGATGGGGAACCTGATCATACTAAATATTAACATTATCAGAGATGATTTTTAATGAGGAGAAAGTGGCTGGGAGTGAGGAGGTAGAGATTTTGGAGAACAATGAATAGATAGTGAAAAACCCAGACAGAATGAGGAAAGAGAGAGGTGATACAGAAAAAGCAAAGTTAACTATGAGGCTGGATGGGGAGACTAAATAGAATAAGGGCTTTGTCACAAATACCAGGATTTGTGTCTTGGTTCTTCCTCCTGGGAGCTATGTCCTGTAAGTTTCTTAACCTCTCTTTGAAATACTGTCATGCAAGTATCCTGTTCCAGAAATTAGACATAAAACTCTGGTTTGTAGAGGTTTGAGTTAATGTCTATGAAGCACAGTGCCTGGTACATTCTAGGTGGCAGATAACTCCCCGTTACTGTCCTTGTGTTATAGAACCGAATTAGGATCTGCTTGCCCATTGCAGTAAGACCAGATATCCATTCCAAAGTTTGCAATGGGAAAAAGGAAGGTATTTTTTCCAGGGTGCCAGGCAAGGAGGACCAGGCAGCTAACATTCAAATTCTGACCTCCCTGGTGGCTCTCAGGTAAGGGATTTTAAAGGCAGGGGTATGTTTCAGGAAAGCGGAAGTTACAGGCAAAATCATAAATCAATATATGGAATGTACATGTTGCTTTTGGCCTGAAAGAGTGGGATATCTTGAGGTGAAGGCTTACAAGTCATAGGTAGATTGAAAGATTTTCTGACAGCAATTGGCTAAGACAGAAAAGCTTTGTTCAAAAATGTGGGATCAGCAGAAAGGAATGTTAGCTACAGTTTGTGAATGCAACTCCCTCCAGGCCCCTCAAGAAGAACTTTAGAACAAAGAAAGGTGGTCAGAGTCCTGTCTTCAGCATCCCCTTGTCTGAGGTCTGTGTGCCAGCAGATCTGTTTGCTGGGAGTCTTTGATGGGGGTCCAGGCTTCCGGAAAGCAACTCAGGGACATATGTTACCTTTAGTTTCTATAGGGGAACCAAACCTCTTATGACTCTAACTTCCTTGGCTATTGTTTTAAGTTACTATTACCTTTTGCTTATCAAGCTACTCATTTACTTCTCAGGACTAGCTGGGTGCCTGGAATTTCCCTTGAAGGAACTCAGTATTTTCCTTTATTTCCATGGTTGGGGATCCATGGGCCCCTAAAAGTGGGGTGTCTGCTCCATCTCACTTAAGGAGGATATTATGGATGCTCTAAAAGGCAGACAGGGTGGGTGGGGAAGGTTGGCGCTGAACGTGTCTGACCTTGTCAGCAGGTCACATACTTTTGTTGTGTCCCATTCCCTCTCCAAGCAGCCCCCAAAGATGGCAAATTAGGACGCCATTCCATGGAAGAAGCATAAACCAGGACAAGACATCACTTTAGGAATTTCCTCTTCCTTATCCTGATTCATTTCTCTCTCTCTTTAGATCTTTCCTAATGTCATGGAAACACGCTGTTATTTATTTACCCAAAACATATTTATCTTGACCTTTGGTTCTTTCCCCACTTTCTGCCCCATTGTTTTGCTCCTCTTTGCAGCAAAACTCCCAGAAAGACTTTTCTCTTGCTGTCAGAAACCCCTCTCATCCTGTCCCCCTTGAGGGTACTCTCAAGAGGTATTTCTCTCTCCCACCACTCTGCTGAAAAAGCGCTTGTCCTGTAACCCAAAAGCAGGTTAGTTGCTTGCTGCATGTAGAGTTTAATTATTAAGAGCGAGGTCTGATTTTAAAAAGTGAATTTTTTCAGAAGTTAGTTTGGAAGAAGGGCCGCAAATAATCCTGTCGTTAAATGTGCTGCTTCACCTTTGGAGCAGAAAACAGTTATTTTTATAAGACAGGGGAGGAAATGAGTAAGGACAGGGGTGCTCCAGTTAGCTTGGTGTCTTGTCTATCAGACAGTTGAGTTGGTGCCTTCCTGGGCAGAAGAGAGTTGTAAAAGTGGCTAAGCAGGTGGATGAAAGTTCCGAGTCAACCCAGGAAGGATGGAAGTTTCCAGGCAAACCCCTGGAGGTGAAAGTTCCATGGCAGTTATGCTTTGGTCTGCAAATTGACTGCCAACTCTCAAGGAGAGATGCAGGAGCCCATAATTAGAAAAACTTGCCCTGGAGGGAATTTCTGGTGAAAGAGAGGTGTAAGGTTATATTTGCATTTTTGAAGAGCTAAATAAGAAACAAGGAGCTGGGAAAATGAGAAAAAAGAGAGACAGAGGAAAAAAAAAAACTAAACCACCTCTAAAAAAGTGAGACTTAGTTAGAGTCCCAGATATCAATAATTTCTATGTTGCTAACTCCATGGCTCAGCTGTCAGTCTGCATCTTATTTGACACATTGGCTGCATTTGATGCAGAGATCACACTCTCCCCGTTGATCACACTCCCTCCCTTGTTCTTCATTTAGCTTCCTGGATTTCATACTTTCTGCTCCTGGTCCTATCTCACAGGCTATTCTTTGTAGTGGCCTTTGCTAGTTCGTCCTCTTCTTCCAAACCTCTTCATGATGAAGAGTTCCAGGCTCAGTTCTTTTTCTTCTCCTGGCTACTTACTTATTGCCTTAGTGATCATATCTAGCCTCAGGCTTTACACACAATCTATGCTGCTTTGCTCTTTTGCCTTATACCTTCAGATTCTTCCTCCAGCCTCCTCAGCTTTGTTCATGCCACAGGAAGCTAAAGCTGCAGATCACGTTACCCAGGCCCTCGCCTCGCCAGCTGGCTCCTATCTGCTCTGCCCATAGACAGAAACAGGAGTTTTCCAGGGTTCTAACTCTCACTGCTCAGACACACTCTTCCCTCTCGGCTTCTTCAACCCTAAACGTGGTAATGGCTTTTCCACCTCTGCTGTTCCCTGGGTGCCCGCCATTCTTTGTAAATCCCTTCTATCCTGCCAACATCCCAGTAGACAGCCCCTGATTTGATTCTTTTCCGTTGGGGCTTTTGAATATGTTCCTGTTTCTGCAGGAGTTGGCCTGATAATGCTAGCTGTGTGCAGATGACTCCTGGGCCCGCAGCGTCAGCTCAGATGCTCAGACTTCTCTTCTAAACTCCAGAGTCACGGATCAAATAGAATACTTAAAAACTTCCTTTGCATGTCTAATACTTATTTCACATATCACATGTTTCCACAGGAGCATCTGATATTGACCCCAAACCTGCTAATTTCTTTGTCTTCCCCTTCTCAGTAGAGACAACACCATCTTTTCAGATGTTCATTCCCAAATTTCTAGTCATCTCTGACTCACTCCTCTCCTTCTCTCTCGCCCTACATCCTACATCAGACCCATCAAGGAAACATGTTGGTTCTACCCTTAAAAGAATTGGAGAATTTGAGCAATTTTCCTCTCATGTCCATTACTGCTACCTCAGGGCAAGTCACTGTCCTCTTTTGCCTGGACATTGTGATGGCCTCATTATGATGGATTTCCTTGCTTTCTCTCTTGTCTCTCAACAGCACAGCAGCCAGAGAAACTCTTTGCAAAAAAGTAAGCTCAGGCCAGGCACAGTGGCTCATGCATATAATTTCAACACTGTGGAAGTCCCAGGCAGGAGGATGGCTTGAGGCTAGGAGTTTGAGACTAGCCTGAAAAACACAGTGAGACCCCACCTATACAAAATATGTAAAAAATTAACCAAGCATGATGGAGCATGCCTGCAGTCCTAGCTGCTCAGGATGCTGAGGTAGGTGGATCGCTTGAGCCCAGGAGGTCAAAGCTGCAGTGAAGTCTGATCACAACCACTGCACTCCAGCCTGGGGAACAATGTGAGACCATATCTTATCAAAAAA
>NW_012118710.1:2388030-2402513 GCF_000951035.1 Colobus angolensis palliatus | reverse complement strand
TCTTTCTTTCTTTCTTTCTTTCTTTCTTTCTTTCTTTCTTTCTTTCTTTCTTTCTTTTCTTCTCAATGAGTCTTGGGCTATCCTGATCACCCTATTTGAAAGAGTTGCATATCCATCTCCCGCATTTCCAGTGTCCCTTCATTGCACTTTTTGTTTTCTCATAGGATTTATCACTTGTTAACAATATAATACTTGTTTTTATTAGGGTTTTTTGTATTTATTTTTAAATATGTCTTTGTAATGATATTTTGCATTATATTTTGTAATGTACTTACTAGGTTTAGTGTTCATCATCTCTACTCTGTGTTAAAGTATAAGGTTTATAAAGACAAGTGTGTTTGCCTGCTTGTTTTTTTTTTGTTTTTTTTTTCCACTAAAGTAGTGGTTAGGGTATAAAAGATGCTTTGCAACTTTAAAAAAAATGAATGGAAAATTGCTGAATTAAGAAAGTTTACAAAGCTAGCTAAAAGCATATCTGGGCTGGGCACAGTGGCTCATACCTGTAATCCTAGCACTTTGGGAGGCTGAGGTGTGTGGATCACCTGAGGTCAGGAGATTGAGACCAGCCTGGCTAATAAGATGAAACCCAATCTCTACTAAAACTACAAAAATTAGCCTGGCTTGGGGCAGGCACCTGTAATCCCAGCTACTTGGGAGACTGAGGCAGGAGAATTGCTTAAACCTGGGAGGTAGAGGTTGCAGTGAGCCGAGATGGTGCCACTGCACTCCAGCCTGGATGACAGAGCAAGACTCCATGTCAAAAAAAAATTATCTGCCACTTGAAGCCATGTCTGTTCATCCCACCCTAGGTGTCCTCCCACCGCAGAGCAAAGCAATGAAGAAGGGAGGATCTAGAAGCATGCAAAGTCCAAATCCAGCCGCACCACTCACCAGCTTTGTCGTCTTGACCAAGTTACTTAACTTCTCTGAGACTCATTTGGCTCATCCATAGAATAGAATAACAGTGCCAACTCTTTTTTTTTTGAGACGGAGTCTGGCTCTGTCACCCAGGCTGGAGTGCGGTGGCCCCATCTCAGCTCACTGCAAGCTCCGCCTCTCAGGTTTACGCCATTCTCCTGCCTCCGCCTCCCAAGTAGCTGGGACTACAGGCGCCCGCCTCGTCGCCCGGCTAGTTTTTTGTATTGTTTAGTAGAGACAGGGTTTCACCGTATTAGCCAGGGTGGTCTCGATCTCCTGACCTTGTGATCCGCCCATCTCGGCCTCCCAAAGTGCTAGGATTACAGGCTTGAGCCACTGAGCCTGGCCAACAGTGCCAACTCTTAAGGTCATTGTGAGGAATAAGTCAGAAACAGATACACATATGCACACAACCCACACACACACATACCTGCACACACATGTATATATTACACTTAGCACAGTGTAATATACATGGGCAGAGGAGAAATATCTGAGGTGTAAAATTGGAGATTTAATTACATGCACGTTATTAGGCCTCCAAAAAAGTGGGTAACATCATTTAAACCTGAAAATCACACCGTTACCTTAACTCTTCACTATTTGAAGAAAAAGTTTCTGGGATCAGCATTTATCTTTCAACAGGCTGAATACTCAATAAAGCTCTACTCTTTGGGTTACCCATTTATTTTTTTCTCAGAAATGAGAACTAGAAGTGGTTGTTTAAATTCTAAGACAATTCTTCCTATATCTTCAGACATTTCTGAACAGGATCACAGAGAGTTTTTAGCAATTCATCCCCAACAATGGATTGGGAGGAGACTTGGCACAGTTGCTCTAACAGGTGAGCCTGTGGCCTAGGGCTAATCCCTGAACACCCAGGTATTCATGGGCTCTGCAGCACTGAACACATTCCATCCACACGTGAGTTTCTTCCAGTTACTCTGAGTCTGAGCTCTGCCTTGAACTAAGGCCAAGTAACAGGGTCCTGACACCTGTGCAACTGTTGCAAGTATCTTTTCTGAGATACAGGGTCTTTCCTAGACCCTGGTTCTTTACAGTAGTAACTGCTGGCTGAGGTCTTTTCCAAGGTTCATTCTCAACCACTGCTACCATCTTTTCCTAAGAGCCCTGTGGCAGTGCGCTGAGACTCAGCACTACGGATATACCGGATAACAATACCATTACAGACCATTGACTGTGAGCTTTTCATTCCGAGACTGACACTTAGAGCCTGACCCAATCCCCAGAAGTTCCTCCACTGCCCCCTACCCCCTTTCTTTTTTTTTTTTTTTGAGACAGAGTCTCACTCTGTCGCCCAGGCTGGAGTACAGTGGTGCTATCTCAGCTCACTGCAACCTCCGCCTCCTGGGTTCAAGTGATTCTCCTGCCTCAGCCTCCTGAGTAGCTGGGATTACAGATGCACACAACCACGCCCGGCTAATTTTTGTATTTTTAGTAGAGAAGGGGTTTCATGATGTTGGTCAGGCTGGTCTCAAACTCCTGACCTCATGCACGATCCGTCTGCCTCAGCCTCCCAAAGTGCTGGGATTACAGGCGTGAGCCACCGCGCCTGGCCAAAGTTCCTCCACTTACTCTTTTTTTTTTTTTTTTAATTTTTATCTAGTGGTCCTACCTAGAAAAGATTAAAGGAAGAAGAGATGAGAAACCACACATCATACCAGTCTGCAAAGGACATTAAAATATCAATGCAATAAACAGAAATTATGATACCAATTAATTCAGGTTTCCACAGGGACTAATTAGATAACTGGTGAAATGTTAATTAGTCTTATCTTTCAGAGTGCCCTCAAAGGTAAATGAAAATAAAAAATGATAAATGAAAAAACTTGCATGTTGCAGGTACAAATCTTCTCTCAACAAGCTGATTGTCCTCTGGAATTGGCAGTTGTAGCCACCTCAAATTCTGAATCTGGATAATGTGCATTGCAGTTCTGTTTTGCTGAGCTTTCTTTACAGCATGCAGTCTACTTTGGACAGAGATGAATTGTTAGGCAAATCTTTTCTGAATATCTATTAATAGAAATACCAATTAAAATATACTTTCATGTAAATATGTCACCAAATAAAGGTCATCATATAAATGTTGAATAAATGTTTAAAGAAAATCATTTTGAAGAGTCATCACATCATTAGTCCATCCACATTGCCCACAAGTCTGCCTGGTCTTGGGATTTACCATTCCTCACCATCAAGTAGTGTTTTACCGAAGCCCATGCTGTGAGCATCAGAATTTTCTGCTGTACTAGTTAAAAATGCAGACTGGCGGCTCCAGTCTAACCTTATGAAATCAGAAGAAAAAGACTAGAATCTGCATTTTATCAAGTGTTAAAGTGAACTAAATATGGCCCCAGAAGGACTCCATACTTCTACATTTGAGTCCTTGTGGACGTGGACGAATGGTAACCTAGATTAATAGCTGAGTGTTGGCCAATCCCAGCGGCCATAACTCGACCACTCATAGACACCTGAGTGTTGAAACTGTGTTCGAATAAGGCAAATGCCAAGCCACAACCAGTCTCACTGTTTCTGTATCTCACTTCCGATTGCTGTACATCACTTTACTTTTTTTGGTCTATAAATGTGTTCAGACCGTGAGGCATCCCTGGAGTCTCTCTGAATCTGCTGTGATTCTGGAAGTTGTCCGATTCACAAATTGTTTCTTTTCCTGTTTTTGTTTTTGTTTATTTTTTTGCTCAATTAAACTCCATCAAATTTAACTTGTCTAAAGTTTTCTTTTGACACAAGTAACCCCAAGTGATTATTGTGCATATTTCTAATGTAAAGGGTTATGAGATAAAGGAGGGAAGTTAAAAGAATAGACGAACAAATGAATGGATGAATGATGAATCAAGCCACTTTTCTTTCTCAGGGAAAGAAAGGTTTAAGTCGCTGTTTTCCCCTCAGAGTTGGATCATGTTCCCCTCTCCCATCCCCCTGTAATTACAGCCGACCTTACTCTGGGGTGTGGAGGTTACTGAGCTGGGGCAGTGAGGTCTCATCAAGAGCCAGCGGACTCTCATCCATCTCTTCTGGTAATTGATCCTAATACAGCTCCATTTAATACAAAGGAGAGATACCCTGTAGGGCACAGTTTTATAAGATATTATGAAACCTAATTAAAATTCTTTACCTTATTTTGAAAACAACTTTCCTTAAAAGGGCTTAGAAATACTTAATAATAATAAAAAGGCACTTCAGCAAACCTAGCTTCTGGCCATGTAATATTTTCAAGATGTGTTCATATGTGTTGAAGCACATTTAATTCCTAGGAATCTTGACTTGGGCTAAAAGGACCATGGTAGTTGCTTGTCCTAGAATTACAGATTTACATAAAATTAGAGCTGGGATAAAAGTCGCCAACACTAAAAAGATGCTCACTATGTACTAGGCACTGCTCTGGGCACTGCACAGGCTCAAAATCCTTTTCACAGGTGTGCAACCTATGGCACTGGGAGCTTGAAAAGCTTTTTCTTTTTCTTGACTAACTCCTTCACTTCCTTCATCTTTTCTTTTCCTTTCTTTTCTTCTCTTTTTTCTATGAAAATGAAAAAAAGATATAATCTTCGGGGGTCCTGTCTTTCTATGATAACTGGATTGGCTCTATCCAGTTATTTTCCAAATGGGGAAAGTGAATCAAAGGAAATGTAACATGGCCAGGAAGTGATTGAGCTGTACTGAAATCTGGGCGTCTCTGTCCATTTCTGTCAACCGCAGGGACACAGAACTCTAGAGATGGAAGGAAATGCCTAGAGTTCACGGAATCTTACACCACCCCCAGCCCACATCCGGCCACCCTCTCCTTTCTTAATCAGTTAAGTGGTCTATTACTTAGCTGAGCAAGGAGGGAGAAAGATCTCAGCCTTCGTTTTTCCTGAATTTCCCAGGGCATTTGCCAGGTCTGATCCCTTGTTTGCTTCTATGTAGCATTAAAAAAACCTTTTTCTCTTTGGCTTAGAAAAATTGTCTGTGACAATCTTTTTATGTATGTGAGAAATGTCCTCTAAATAGGAAACTAGAAAGCTCTGAGGTGGCCAGGCCTGCCTGGTTAGCTTTCTTCCTTGGAGTTTTGCTGACCCAGTCCTCTTTTGTGCTGGGTCAGATCATGTGAATAAGCAGGAGAGGCTGTGCTTCTGGAATCTGATCATGCCAATTCTGGAGGGAGATTTTCTGGATTCCAGCACTATGGGACCACCTACCATGTGGTCTCTGCCAGGGGGAGAGGCAGGGTTACAGTCCTCCTAGCTCCTCAAAATCAAGCAAAATCAAATGATTCCTCTCCCTGTATTTGTTTGTTCTTTCACTTTCAATTTGGTAGAATGAGATGCCTAAACTTTCAGTTGGATTTGATTTTAATATTCTTTGAGCTCTTGCTAAAGTCCTCCTCTAAAATTGTCAAGTTTAATTTATTAGATTCAACTGCAAAGTCACCGACTATAAGTTCACTAAACATGTCTTCATTCCAGGAGAAGCCATCTGGCCTGTTAACCATAGCTGGTTATTTGTGTCATAAAAGAATTCCAAACATTTTTACAATCCATGAAGTATTTGCTATTTTAGCGAAATCCTATTGCTACTAACTCCAAAGTTCTTTCCAAACTCTTTAAGTGAATTTTGTCAGAGGTGGGGGAGGAATGTGGCTTTAAAAATAATGAGCTGTCAAATGAAGTATAGAAATCATTTAGTTATGTAGAAATTTTCACTGCAACAGCTATCCAAATTCAAGAAACACCCCTTTGATATGCAAATCAAGGTAGTTAATTTCAAGTCAGACTTTGGCCTTTTCTAGAGATGAAGGCTTATCTTTTCTCTCCTCACGCAGCATACTTTCTTGGGTTATCGCATCCAACAATGACCTCACCCTGCACCTGTGTGCTACATAACTCCATATGCGTGCAACTTCCAAATATATATCTTTAATCTAAACCCTTTTCTAAGCTTCGAACTCATGTGTTTAACTGCTTATTTAGATGACTATTTGACATCTTTACATAGATCTACCTCATTCTCATCAAAACTGATCTTCTGCCCAAAGCTGTTTATTCTCCTGTTTCTTATCCTGATGAAAATATCTAATCACCCAGTTCCATAAGCCTGTGAATACTGACAATCGCTCCCTCCACTTCCCACACCAAAACAGTTACTGACGGTGTTGAACAATGTTGACTGCCTACTGCACATATGTGTCCCCCTCCCACATTTCTAGAATACCCTGATTTTGATCAATTTTTTTCTCTCTCCTCCCCATATCTAGACACAGTCCAATTGCTACTGGAGAAATAAATCCTACCGGAGACACATATGTAACAGTAATCCCATTACCCCCCACCAACAACTGATTCAGGAATAGGCAGGTGACCTCATTCAGGCTAACGAGAACCAAAAAGAGGTTTATTAGGCGCTTCTGGGGTGGTTATCCATTCAGGGCCAGCTTGTTGAGTTAGCTTCTGGAAATGAGCCTCCCTCTCTGGATGACTTCGTATGTAGATATGAGGTCTGGAATGGCTGTAACCATCTTGCTGCCATCTTGAGAATGAAATCAACATGAACAACAGACAAGAAAATCAAGTGGAGGTTCAGAGTCGGAGCCACTGCAAGTCACTGAAATTCATCCCCTTTCTGGACTTAATGTTTGGTTACCAGACACATTTATTTATTATTGGAGCTGGCGTGTGCTGTTTATTTTCCTTTTACTTGCTGCCAAAAGCTCCCTAAATGATTCATCATGTCTTATCAATGTCTAATGTCTATCTCCCCATCACTGTCTCCACTGTCACTATCTTAGGTTAGGCTTTCCTTGTTTCTCACTTAGATTAATAGAACAATCTTCCTAACTGTTGTTGCTGCCTCCAACCTCAATCTGCAGCAATCCATCCTCTGCAGCTAGCAGAGTGATTTTTCCAATATATATATGTTCACAAAAAAAATGAAAAAGAAAAGAAATCTGCTTATCTCAAACTCCTGCTCAAAATCTCTTCAAGTTTTTACTTTTTCAAAATTTTTCTAACCACCTAATGCAAAAATTTTTATGGTTTATACTTGCTTGGAAAACACTGAAAAAGGATAAGATTTTAGAAAGAGGAAGGGACCAAACTTGCCCCAAGTCTAAGCAGAGGCTGAGGCAGAAGACCAAGAGACCAAAAGGTACAGTAGCCCCTTGGAAAGACTATGGGCCAGCTTGAGTGAGTCTCTCAATCAGAATATGTGGGCAAAGGTGAAGGTACATGAGCCCCACAGGATCGTCTTCAAGGTCAAAGTCAAGATTAAGGTGTGTTCCAATTACAATGTGAGAGTTTCCACACAAAGGAAGAGCTGCTAGCTGCTCTGCCAACACAGAGACTTGGGAGGTGATTAGCTCCCTCATTCCTCTCTACCAGCTCCCCAGAAAAGGACCACTGCAGTCAAATTATTCCAAACAAACAAAAGGCAAGCTGTAAGAGTAGGAGATACACAGATTGGCCAAATGGTAAACCGTAGTGCCTGTAGAAAATTCAAAGTCCATGGAATATTATTAAATGTCATTCATGATCATACCCTAGGCTTTCTCCTCAATAATAATGAATACCTATTGTTTTGTTTCCTTAGCACCACAATACTCAGCTCCCCTTTTCTTGGAATGAATGGTCACCTCCCCTGGCATTGTCACATTTTTCTCAGGAATTTTCATGTTTTGCTGTGGAACCCTAATGTTCTGTCTTTGTAGCCTTCGTAAGTTGTTTCAGAGGTGGGTGTCTGATCCAAGCTGAGGCAATCAGAAGACTTCCCTGGAAACTTTTGGACTGGAACTAGGAGAGTGAGACAGTCTTTGTTTGAGTGTGCAAATTGTATGCCGTAGAGCAGCTGGTGGCTGTATTTCCTGCCATGTAAATTGGAAAAATGGATGATGTAAACAAGGAAAGAAAGAATGAGACACAGAGAGAGAGAGAGAGACAGAGACAGAGACAAAGACAGAGAACAGATATGAGAAAAGAGAGAAATGTCTGTCAGCATTTAAGTTGTTTGATTATAGTTGCTTCTAAGATCCAGACCTGTGGCTGTCCTTGGGCTCACTAAAGTAGCATGATTCTTTATAATAAATAACTATCCTTCTTTTCCTCCTCCTTCTCCTTGCTTAAACCATTTCTGCTTGACATTTATGACATTCGAAGCCAAAGTGGTCCTAACTGATTTGCCCATATCTTCCCCATCATTCAACCATACCTGATTCTGCAGATCCCTCAAGCTGCGGGCTTTCAAGTTGACTTTTTCTCTCATACCTCCATGCATTTGCCCATCATTCCTCTGATTATCTCTCTGGAATTCCTATGTCCCCCATTTGTCAGTTCGTTTCTGAAGTCACTTTTTATACCTCCATCTCGAGGTAAATGCCTGTCTCAGTGCTCTCAGAGGGCCCCATGTATAACTCTCCCATCATTCTTAAAACACTACACTATAAATGCCTGTGTTGTGCCATCAACTTTGATGCTTAGATTGAGGTCTTTTTAGGGCAAATGACTTCTTCTAGCTCTCATTTTCCAGCTCCTAACAAAACATTCATTTGATAAATATTTTTGACTGACTAATTAAAGGAACTGATCTGTGAATTGGTCAAATAAAAGCCATATAGAAACTGGAGTGCGTTTTGCAAGCTAGGAATAAGTAAATAAAAGATAAGATGTTGATATTCCTGTAAAACTGGCACATACACATTCTCCTGGTGACATTGCAAATTAATATATTGCTTTCAGAAATCAATATAATAGTGTACAGTAAATGACATTAAAATGTTCACATCTTTATCCAAACATGAATTTTTTTCTTAAGAAAATTCTAGAAAGGAAAAAAGTATAAGTCTGTTTATGGCAGCAATTGATAATATCAATGAGTTAGTCAACATTCTCTAGAGGGACAGAGCTAAATAGGATAGATGTATATGTAAAGGGGAGTTTATTAAGGAGTACTGACTCACACGATCACAATGTGAGGTCTCAATGTGCCATCTACAAGTTGAGGAGCTAGGAAGCCATTTCGATTCCCAAAGCTGAAGAACTTGGAGTCTCATGTTTGAGGGCAGGGAGCATCCAGCATAGGAGAAAAATGTAAGCCAGAAAACTAAACCAGTCTAGTCTTCCCATGTTCTTCTGACTGCTTTTATTCTGGTCACACTGGCAGCTGATTAGATGGTGCCCACACAGATTGAGAGTGCGTCTGCCTCTCCCAGTCCACTGACTAAAATGTCAATCTTCTTTGGTAACACCTGCACAGACATACCCAGGAACAATACCAATTTGCATCCTTCAATTCAATCAAATTGGCACTCAATATTAGCCAACACAAACAACAAAATTAAAAGAGAGGGAAGCTATTAAATTATAGTACATGATGCTGATAAAATATTACAGTTATTGTAAATAAGGAAAAAATGAAAGTTAGAAAAATGTTTCTTATATGTTAAATTTTAAAAAGCAAATTTGTAAAAGGGCAAACTCATGATGCTTTTAAAATTTTCAATCTTAATTTTAAGATCTAGAAGGCAAATAGGCCAAAGTGAAATTGATCTGTTGAGTAATTGTATTACCAGTATTGTATTTCTTTTACAAAAATTTTATTTTAATTAAAAAGACGTAATGTTTATTAAACATAGAAAATCAAATACTGTTCTCCACATAATGAGGTCTTCCTGGTAATGCCTGCAGAACATTCTTCTGGATGAGATATTGATATACCTGCCTAAAAATTTCCTGAAACATGGAATTCAGTATATTCAATTGAAAGCCATTATATTAACTAGTCACAGTCAGCAAATTTACATAATGATTTATGGACATTTGCCCTAACAATTGTGTGGGAATATGAAGCAGCTGCTCGAAAGCTTGGCTTTGGTTTTGCTAACAAGAGGCAGACAGCTGTGGTTAATGAAAAACAATTGCTAATAGATAATTCCAATTTAGCTTTGAAGTATATTTCTGGTATTGTCAATACGTACAGTGACTGAAATACAGGTCTAGAACCTGGATACCTGCTTCACCCCCTTCCTCTCCTCAGATTCCCCTCTCAGGGCTGGACTTTATGGGGAGATACTACCAGGAGGCAATCCGGGAGAGTGTTGCATGGGAGGGGCGTGGATCCTGTTCTGGCTGGTGGTAATAAAATATTAGCACAATGGCATAGATAGTATAAGTTGTAAGAAGCTAGGAAGAAGAGAACAAGGATCAGCATAGATCTGTGATAGTTCTGTTGTTGACTGTCTCTCCTTTACTGCTCCACCAGCCTAAAACATTAGGATCCTAATTATGAGGCCTCTACAAAGTGAATTCCACCCAAGAACACAGGATGAGTAGCATCCTGACCAACCTGGGACTGTGCTAAGACAGCCAATTCTCAGGATTCTTGATTTTTAGCCTTGACTCTGTTGTATGTGTAGAATGGATTATACTCTTTGGGCATCGGTTTGCACATCTGTAAGAGGAAGGGTTTAAAAGAAGATTACTGAGGCCACTTTCAGCTTTGCAATTCTCTAAGTACCAGTTAGGATTGGTATCATATTAGACATATTGTCTTTAAGCCCGAATGCATTTGGTATATTTGTGATTGCTAAAGCCCTTGGTACATTTTTCTGAACCAGTCTTTGGAGTCTGAATGGGACTGGAATGGAGTGGAATGACAATGGGACTCACATTAGAAGTCAGGTAATTGGTGAACTGTGCAGTGGAATATTTTTAATATATTCCAAGTTTCAGTTCATATACCACAACTTAATTGAATTTGCCCTAAAGCCCTTCAATTAAAAATAGTGCAGAAACTAGCATTTTCAAGATAAATGTGAAACCTTGACCAAACTGCAAAAAAAATCAAAATGGTAAGTTTTTGAAAGGTTAATAACATTTTTCTAATCGCAGCAGTAATGGAGATGGAGAAGCTATTTTCTTTTTCATGGTATACAACGAATTTGATCATTCCATTGCCACTTGACACTGTCAGGAATCCAGCTGAGAGGTAAGTAGTCCTTGAAATCATTGCTAAAGAAGGCTCACCTTTGGCGGAGTCTCAACTAATCTCTGTCTGAGCTGTGTTAGCACAGGCCACAGGCCCTGTACTTCCAGGCCTCCTCTTCATTTCCTGCTTCTCTGGGCTTCTGGCTTTTCTTGATCACAATGTTCCTGTATTTCCTGTCTTTTTCTATCCCCTTCCCTTGGCACTTAGGTCCCCCAACCCCGCTTCAACGTTTTCTGCCTGAGAAACTCCTCCCAATCCTTTGAAAGCCAGGGCAACCGGCTTTGGATCCAGTTAAATCTGTGTAAACCTCCTGGATCAATTGTTTATTCTTTGTGTAACTTGAACTGAGTGTTCTGTGCAAGAAACTTGCCTTCTAGTGTAAGAAAAGGAGAGTATCAGCTCTCAGTTCGTTCTTCAAAGATACTTAGGGATTTGCTGCTTGCATACCAGGGTAAACAGAGCTCTAAGGAAAGACAATGGCATGCACAAGACGTAGAGTCATGGAAGGAACAAAAACCTGACATAACCCACTGACCAGACACATGGTCAGGGAAGGAAGAAGGAATTTGGGGAGGAGCTGAGAAAGTTAGGCAGGAACCAGATAATGAGGGGCCTTTTGTGATAGACTGAGAAGCTTGAAATATTATCTTTAAAGAAATGGAAAACCTTTGAAAGATTCAATTCTAAGAAGTCCCTGATTCTTTCTTCCAGCTCTGTCATAGACTGACTGAGATCTTCTGTTTAAACCTTCTGGATCCAACATGGTATTAATATAAACTCCACCATTTCTTTCTGTGGGGGCACATGATCTGTGTCTAGGTAACTGTACCTCTTGGTCCACCTAGAACAGTGCTGGTTTCACCTGTTTACCTGGTTGAATTATTAATGGTGCTTCCTTTTTAACTCTCAAAAGTGTCCCAATGTGAGCACTACATATTATTCTCATTGCCTCAAGAGCTCATATATGGAGAAATTCAAAATTATTTGTAAAAGGTTTATGACATAATTTTGAAAAGAAAAATCAGAAATCCATCTTAGGAGACGCTAGAAGATATCCAACCACCAAGGGTTGTGCCCAGAAGACTGATTAGAGCTCAGAGAGGCAGGTGGGGAGCATGGTGGATGTTAGGGCCAACTCCGCAGCAGAAGTCACAGTGCTCAGATGTCCACCCTACACCTGCCATCTGTGTGTCATTGGACTACGCAATTAATCACTCTGTGCTCTAATTTCTCATCTATAAAATGAGGACCACATTAGTGGTGTCTACCTTATACTACCCTTGCAAGACTTTAATGTGTTAAAATACTTTGCAAAGCCTGACGTGGAGCGACCTCGATAACTGTTGGCACTTATTATTGGACTCGTAGCGGTATATGACCTTACTTTTCAATGAGGTCACATATGCTGTGGTTCTGCTGGTCCTCTCTGAGCATTCCACATTTTTCTGTACTGCACAGTTCTGGGATCTTACTTCTTTAAAAAATATTAGGGCCCATAGAAAGAGAAATGCTTATGCACTGTTGGTAGGAATATAAATGAGTACAACTCCTTTGGAAAACAATATGGAGATTACTCAACAGAAGTATAGATAGAACTAGCATTTTACCCAGCAACCTCACTACTGGTATGCAACCAAAGGAAAATAAACCATTTGTATGAAAAAGATATCTGCCCGGGTATATTTATCATGGCACTACTCACAATAGCAAATATATGGAATTAACTGAAACATCCATCAGTGGGTGATTGGATAAAGAAAATGCAGTACCTATACACACTGGAACACTATTAAGCCATAAAGAAGAGTGAAATTATGTATTTTGCAGCAACATGAATGGAACTGGAGGCAATTATCTGAAGTGAAACAACTCAGAAACAGAAAGTCAAATATTACATGATCTCACTTATAAGTGGGTGCTGAATAATGTATACACATGGACATAGAGTGTGGAATGATAGATACTGGAGACTCCAGAGAGTGGCAGGTGGGTGAGGGGTGAGAAATGACTTAATAAGTACAATATACATTACTTGGGTGATGGTTACATTAAAACCCAGACTTCACCATTGTGCATCATATCTATGTAAGAAAACTTCCCTTATACTCTGAAATGTATACAACCAAAAATACTTTAGGACCTTCATTACTTATTCGTTTAAAGGCTTCCTTCCTTCCTTCCTTCCTTCCTTCCTTCCTTCCTCCCTCCCTCCCTCCCTCTCTCTTTCTCTCTCTCTCTTTCTCTTTCTCTCCCTCTCTTTCTCTCTTTCTCTCCTTCTTTCTTTCTTTCTTTCTTTCTTTCTTTCTTTCTTTCTTTCTTTCTTTCTTTCTTTTCTTTCTTTCTTTCTTTCTTTTCTTTCTTTCTTTCTTTCTTGACAAAGTCTTACTTTGTTAACCAGGCTGGAATGTAGTGGCACAATCTCAGCTCACTACAACCTTTGCCTCCCAGGTTCAAGTGATTCTCCTGCCTCAGCCTCCTAAGTAGCTGGGATTACAGGCATGCACTACCATGCCCAGCTGATTTTTGTGTTTTTAGTAGAGACAGGGTTTTACCATGTTGGCCAGGCTGGTCTCGAACTCCTGACCTCAAGCAATCCACCCGCCTCAGCCTCCCAAAGTGCTGGGATTACAGGTATAAGCCACTGCACCTAGCCTGCTTAAAAGTTTTCAATGGAACAGGTAAACTGAGTTCTCTTTAAAAGCAAGATTTCATTAAGGAAAATGCAGCTGTAGCACTTGATCATAATGTTAAAATTATTTATTGACTTCTCTGTCTCCCCTAGTAGAAGCAGGTATGAGCATGAGGACCATATTTTACATGGCTTCTTCTCTTCCTATCTGACCTCCTGTGTGCTTCATAATAAGGACAGAATAAGCATTTGTTGGAGAGAAATTGAGATTATTTGACAACTGAAACAAAACTATCTGAAACAGCTCTTTGGCTATCATTTAGTAGCTTTTACATTACATGTTTCATGCAGTTTCTCACAGTACAATCAGGTAGCTTTTGTCGTGTAATAGCCAACATCCAGTAGTTGGGAGATATAGAATAGACGAAATTAGTAGTTTATATAGGAAATGTCCAGTGCTCAGCCTGGAGCAAAGGTACTATTAGATTTAAGTGTGAAGAAAGGCAGAAAATGCCAGCAATATGCTTGCTAGACAGGGGGTGGTTATTTTTAAAGACGACATTAACTTTGTAACCCAAGGTTTTATTTCTTCCTTTAGAGGTAGTATATTGAGTGATTAAAACACATGGACTCTGGGAATAGATTTCTGGACTCTAATTCTGGCACTGGTACTTACTAGCTATACAACATTGGATGAGTGATGTAGTTATCCAAGTTCCTTAGAACACAGAGCATAAGGAGGAGATTATGCGCTCACCTCACTAGGGAGTGCAATCCTGGTGAACATGAGTAAAGGAAGGGGGAAGTGAGGCAGAAAAAGGGGAGAACAAATGTAAGAAAGTGCAGAACTGGGGGGGCGGAGCAAGATGGCCGAATAGGAACAGCTGCAGTCTCCAACTCCCAGCGCGAAGGACACAGAAGACCGGTGATTTCTGCATTT
>NW_012118710.1:2353186-2380835 GCF_000951035.1 Colobus angolensis palliatus | reverse complement strand
GGCTGGCACCCTCTGTTTTATGTTACTTTAAAATAAATTGTTACTGTCTAGTAGCATAGTAAACAATCTTATTTCCAAGGAAAAATAAAAAATAAGGAAGAAGAAGAGAAAAACGCAAAAAAAAAAAAAGAAAGTGCAGAACTGGGCTAATCACAGCTGCACGACAAGCTGATTTCTCAATATCTTCAAATATGTGAATCTACTTCCTAAGGTTAGGAAATAGGAGTTCAACTGCAGATTCATATATTTCATTGATCAAAGTTCACCATTACTGTGAGTTAATTTCCCTGAAGTTCTAGTGTTTCTATGCAGGGGAAATGAGTGAGTCTTACCCCTTGTGGACCACAAGGAGCCCCAGGCAGGGGCTGAAAGACAGGTGGCTCACATGGAAGGTGGGTACTGTAAGGCTGGTTTTTAGTTTATTTGCTTTTTTTTTTTTTTTTTTGAGACAAGGTCACCCAGCTCGAGTGCAGTGGTGCAATCACAGCTCACTGCAGCCTTGACCTCCCCAGTCTCCGGTGATCCTCCCACCTCAGCCTCCCAAGTAGCTGGGACTACAAGCATGCATCATCATGCCCGGCTAATTTTTACTTTTTTCTTTTGTAGAAGTGGGGTTTCACCATGTTGCTCAGGCTAGTCTTGAACTTCTGAGTTCAGATAATCCTCTAACCTCAGCCTCTCAAAGTGCTGGGATTACAGGCATGAGCCACTGTCCCTAGCTGACACTGTCAGGTTGTGTTTATAAGCAACAGTAGGGCCGAGCCCTTGGCCTATGGGGCAGAAACAACAGCATCAGGAACCCCATTCCATGATGCTGAGAATAATGAAGGCCATTGCTAGACTGGCTCTGGCCAGACAGGCCCTGGATCTACAGTGATGCATAGACTGAATCTGGTGTATCATCTGACCTCTCTGCGCCTTTGTTTCCTCAATTTCAATATGGAAAAAGTAATCACTCATCTACCTCCCAGGCTATTGTGAGGATTGAACAAGTTAATATATGCAAAATGCTTAGGAAAATTCTTTGCACCCAGGAAACATTTCACAAATGTTAGCTCTCGGTAGTGTTAGAAAAGTCATGACAGTTCTTGTATGTGTTCAATTCCAACTTTCCTTGGCAGCCCATTTTTATCTTTCTTGTTTCCTCTTGGGAACATATTGAAAGGTGGAGTTGTGAGGGCTACTTTGGTACTAAATGATGTCTCAAGCACGAACGTCTCCTCATGCTCCGTGCTTTGTCAGTTGATTTGATGTTCATGGAGGAGACAGAGGCAAAACAAGTCCTCCCAAGTAGTCTCTAAACTCATCT
Organism: Colobus angolensis palliatus; assembly: GCF_000951035.1. Classification (NCBI taxonomy): domain Eukaryota; kingdom Metazoa; phylum Chordata; class Mammalia; order Primates; family Cercopithecidae; genus Colobus; species Colobus angolensis. Next base: position 2,379,526 of record NW_012118710.1, on the reverse strand, counting down.
CCACCTTGGCTCCAAGGCGCACTCAGGGAGAAGTCACCAAATCCCACAAGATCTTATCATGGTAGCTACACCCATTGGCTTGACTGGATGTCGTTCCCTGGGATCACTGTTGTTCGGAAAAGTATCTACTGGAACTTCAAAGACAGAGTTTCAGTTGCAGCAAGGGCTTAATACAGAGCTTGCATACTTGGTGGCTTCCTAGAAAAATCCAGCTTGAGGAGGTGTTCTGTTTGGATGTCAGAGTGTTAGTAACAATATTTTAATTGAGCTTTCAGTAATGTAGTAATGATTCCCCTAACAATGCTGCAGAATAGACCACCAAGGAGCTGCTGTTTCTGCTGCGATCAGTAGAAGCCAAGATTTAAATGTGTTGAAACCAACATTTAAAATTATCCTATCTTTCATAAAAATCCTTTTTTAAAAAATCAGAAGACTGGATAAACCTGAGCCTGAATTTCTACATGGCAGTAATTAGCTGGCACCAAACAGTGACTTTCCACGTCAAACAGGACAGGCTTGCAGTTTTCATCACTGTTTTGTCTTACCCAGCCTATTTCTCTCATTTATATTACTTCTTATTGCAGACATTTCAATTTTGAACCCTGGGCCTAAAGCTTTCTAGGCTGAGATGGCCATTTATCATAGAAACATAGGCTCTCAGACTTTAAAGTAACTTTCTTTTTCTTTTCCTTTTTTTTTTTTTTTTTTTTTTTTGAGACAAGGTCTGTCTCTGTTGCCCAGGCTGGAATGCAGTGGGTGCAACCATAGCTCACTGCAGCCCTATACCCCTGAGTTCAAGTGATTCTCCTACTTCAGCTTCCTGAATAGCTAAGGCTATGGGCACACACCACCACACCCAGCAAATTTTTGTATTATTATTATTATTATTATTTCGTAGAGACAGTGTATTGCTTTGTTACCCAGGCTAGTCTCAATCTCCTGGGCTCAAGCCATCATCCTGCCTAGGCCTCCCAAAGTGCTGGGATTACAGGCATGAGCCACCGCACCTGGCCTTAAAGATACTTTAAAGATGATCAGGTTCCAATTACTGTGACTTCACCTCCACTCCCTAAACTGGTCATTGATTACTTGTTTGGTTTGACTTTTCAAACTGGAATTGGTTTTTGTTTTTATTAATATTGACATGCCTTAAAAAAACAGGCATAGAGAAAGATATAGAGAAAGAAGAAGAAAAATGACAAATTATGACAAATATGTATGGGAGATCCAATAGAAATTTTGATGCATATGTGTGGTGGGTGTGGCAGATTGACTCCCTAAACTCCATTCAAATTCCCATAGCATCTCATACTTCACTTTATAAGCTGGGCATGTAAAGCGTGCATTTCTCAGACTCCCTTAAACCTCAAGTTTCCCATATAATCCACCAGTCCCCAAGCCAAAGCACAGTGTGAAGTTTGGATGGTGGAAATGAGATAGAGTTTGTGTTTGTGCTGCATCTGCAGTTTCTCCTGACAGTAGCGTAGATATTTAATCAGTAAAGACTGCAGCATGGGGCCCATGTTGTGTTCAGCCCATGCCATGCACAAAGCGCCTGTGTTGCTCGTGCGACCTTAGTTGAAGAAGTGCAGCTTGGGCTAGCAGTGGCTGCACAGGTTCTGGCTGTGGCTACTGATTGTGGCAGCTCCTTCATGGGCTGACCTACGGTGCTGTTCAGGGAGTCACTACTGGAAGCTCAGCCTAATGTCTGATCCTTAAGCTTTTCAATGACTTTGCAAACACTTAATTTTCTGTGTCAAATCCCTCTGTACTGAAAATAGTTGAATGGATTCTGTTATGTGCAACTGAACCCTGACTAAGAGTGTCTTCTCCCAACTTTTACTATGCGTGGTTTATAAAAGGTTGCTTTTTCATGTAACAAATAATGTAAGCCTCACCTTTTTAATTAAACTTTCACAGGTAGAGATAATTTTTGTTTCACATTCGGTTGTAACAAAGAATACAGAGAGATTCCATGTATCTTTTACCCACCTTTACCCATGGTAACATCTTAGAAAACTAAAGTACAATGTCAGAATCAGGATATTGAGGTCATTACAATCTACTGACTGTACTCTGATGTTCCTTGTTTTATTTACATGTGTGTGTGTGTGTGTATAGTCCTATGCAATTTTAGCACATATGTAGATTCACGTACCCATCACCACACTCAAGAAACAGTTCCAGCCCCACAAAGATCCCTCAGGCTGCCCTTCTACAACTTTGCCTACCTCCCTCTCAATCCCCTCCCCAATCACTAACCTGCACAACCCCTAATCTACTCTCCAGTTCTGTATCATTATCTTTTCAAGAATGTTGTATAAATATAATTATACAGTATGGAACTGCTGTGGTTTGAATGTTTGTGTCCCCCTCCCCAAATTTATATGTTGAAATCAAATTCCCAATGCAACAGTCTTAAGATATGGGATCTTTGGGAAGTCATTGGGTCATGAAGGCAGAGCCCTTATGAATGGGGTTAGTTTCCTTATAAAAGAGGCCCGAGGGAGCTTATTTGCCTCTTCCACCACGTGAGGATACAGCAAGAAGGTGCCATATATGAAGCAGAAAACAAGGACCCACCAGACATGAAATCAGCTGGTGCTTTGATGTTGGACCTCCCAGTCTCTAAAACTATAAGAAATAAATCTCTGTTATTTACAAATTACCTAGTCTAAGGTATTTTGTTATAGCAGTCTGAAAAGAGATGTTTTAAAACTCAGCATAATTTCCCAGTAACTCATCCAAGTTGTATGTATCAATAATTCATCCCTATTGATTGCTGAGTGGTGTTTCATGTTGTGGTGTCTACAGTTTGTTTAACCATTCACCCATTGAAGACATGTGGGTTGTTTCCAGTATTGGGCTATGATGAGTAAAGCTGCTATGAATATTTATGCACAGGTTTTTGTGTGAACATAGGCTTTTATTTCTCTGAGACAAATGCCTCAAAGAATAATACTAATTTGTATGGTAATTGCATATTTACTTTTATACGAAACTACCAAACTGTTTTCCAGAGTGGCTGTACTGTTCTGCTTTCCCATCAGCAATGTACAAATTATCTAGTTTCCCAGCATCTTCACCAGCATTTGGTATTACCACTTTTTCTTAAATTTTAGCCATTCCAATAAGTGTGTAGTGGTATCCACGGCATCATGTTTTATGTCAGTTTATATAGCACCACATTATAATTGTATTGGCTTTTTTATATAATTATATTCAGAATTTATATCCTATAGCATGTCTTTCATTTCCATAACATTTTGACATACTTTATCACATTGGATTTTGACAACCTTGAGGTTTGCTATTATCATCATTCCCTTTCTTTGATGAGGAAATAGAGACTGAAAATACATGAATCATGGAAGGTTACTCAGAGGAATGTAAATAGGTTTATTGAGCAATTACTACATTCTAAGCTCATTTTATTATCTTCTTTAATTATATCAACATTTCTGTGAGTATATACTACTATTGCCACTCAGAAGGGATAAGAAAATGGATGCTTATTGCCACTAACATGTGATCAAACTATAATTGTCATGCAAATTTTTGTTGTTGAAAAAAAAACAAACTTAGACATAGAAACAGGAATAGAAGGGAAAAAAAGAAAAAAAACCACATATTTTCACATGGTATAGTGAGATCCACTAGAAATTTTGGCATATATCTATGAGCTACTGCAGAGTGACTCCCTAGCTTCTTCGGACTCTATACCCAAAGCTTTTTCTACTGTGCTGTACTGTTCAGCTGGTAAGTGAGAAAAAGCTGGGACTGGAACTTGGTATCTGATGTCTAGTGTACATAGCTCTCTCATAACATAGTTCTCTCTCTCTCTAACTTGAGAAGATAAAAAACACATTAAAGTGAAATTAGGGGATATTCCAATTTTGTGCTTTTACTGATTAAAGTGTTTTCACCTTAATTCTCCATTTTTCCACCTCCTCTCTATCTGTATTCCTGAGCTACGATCTTGGGGAAACTCTGCTCCCCAGTTCAGTGCCTCATGGTAGAAAGAATGCACATCCTTGGAGCCTTTGTTTGCACAGTTCTGTACCTCAGTTGTGAGCTCTGGGAGAGATGAGAAGCTTGAATGGAGAACTGGGGATTTAGTTCAAGAATGAAACAATCCTGGGCGAGTCATATCACCACATCTATAAAATGCAGGGTTTGGACAAGAGCATCTGTAGCATCCCTTCCAAATCTTTAATTGGCTTTGGATTTTCTTTTGATTATATCACTTATACTACATTACAGCCTGAACAAAAGTGTTGATGACTCCACAAGCCTCTTTCAACAAGCAATGATGAGTTGACTCCTGACACCTTGACCCCTTCAGAGATTAGATGTCTGGGGAAAGAAAATGCAGCCTTACACATATGAAACAATTTGATTATTTCCTGGGAAACACAGTTTCAAACAAAGGTACATACATGCAAATGTATTATCACTACAAAAACTAAAATAGAAAGGGAACTAAAATTGAAGGCCTATGTTTACATTTTAATTATCGTTTTTGAGAAATGTCTCTTCATGTCCTTTGCACACTTTTTAATGGGCTTATTTGTTTTTGCTCACTGAGTTGTTTAAGTTTCTTATAGATTCTGGATATTAGACTGGTGTCAGATGCATAGTTTATGAATATTTTATCCCATCCTGTAGGTTGTCTCTTTACTCTGTTGATAGTTTCTTTGGCTGTGTAGAAATTCTTTAGTTTAATTAGGTGCCATTTGTCAATTTTTGCTTTTGTTGCAATTGCTTTTGAGGACTTAGTCATAAATTCTTTGCCAAGGCCGATGTCCAGAATGGTATTTTCTAGGTTTGTTTGTAGAATAGTTGTAGCTTTAGGTCTTACATTTAAGCCATTAATCCACCTTAATTTTTATACAGGGTGAAAGGTAGTGGTCCAGTTTCATTCTTCTGTGTATGGCTAGCCAGTTATTTACTTATGTATTAAATAGAGATTATTAAATAGGATTATTTATTAAATAGAGAATCCTTTCCCAATTGCTTATTTTTGTTGGCTTTTTTGAAGATCAGATGGTTGTAGATGTGTGGCTTTATTTCTAGGTTCTCTATTCTGTTTCCTTGGTCCATGTGTCTGTTTTTTCTACCAATGCCACGCTGTTTTGGTGACAATAGCCTTGTAATATAGTTAGAAATTGAGTAATGTGATGGCTTTGGGTATTTTTTTTGTTTTCTTTTGCTTAGGATTGCTTTGGCTATTCAAACTCATTTTTTGGTTCCATATGGATTTTAAAAGAGTTTTTCTATTTCTGTGAAAAATTACATGGAGTTTAATAGGAATAGTCTTGAATCTGTAGATTGCTTTGGGCAGTATGGCCATTTTAACAATATTGATTCTTCCAATCCATGGAGCATCCTGAAGCTTTTTTTTTTTTTTCTTTTTTCTAGAAGGAGTCTTGCTCTGTTGCTCTGTTGTCCAGGCTGGAGTGCAGTGGCATGGTCTTAACTCACTGCAACCTCCACATTTCAGATTCAAGTGATTCTCCTGCCTCAACTTCCTGAGTAGTTGGGATTACAGGTGCATGCCACCATGCCTGGCTAATTTTTGTATTTTTAGTAGAGACAGGGTTTCACCATGTTGGCCAGGCTGGTCTCAAACTCCTGGCCTCAAGTGATTTGCCTGCTTCGGACTCCCAAAGTGCTGGGATTACAGGTGTGAGCCACTGCACCCAGCCTATATACTGAAACTTTACTAAAGTTGACCACAAACATATGAAAAAATGCTCAAAATCACTAATCACTAGAGAAATGCAAATCAAAACCACAATGAAATACCATCTCACACCAGTCGGAATGGCTATTAATAAAAAGTAAAAATATAACATGTCAGTAAGGCTGTGAAGAAAAGGGAACACTTATACATCTTTGGAGGGAATGCAAATTAGTTCAGCCACTGTAAAAATCAGTTTGGAGATGTCTCAAAGAACTTAAAAGAGAAATATTATTCCCTTTTAACCAGCAATCCCATTTCTGGGTATTTATCCAAAGGAAAATAAATCATTTTACCAAAAGGATACCTGCATTAGTATGTTCATCACAGCACCATTCACAGTAGCAAAGACATGGAATCAAGCTAGATACCCATCAGCAGTAGATTCCGTTTTAAAAATGTGTCATTATATACCATGGAATACTATGCAGCCAGAATAAAGAATGAAATTATGTTCTCTGCAGCAACATGGATGCAGCTGGAGGCCATTACCCTAAGCAAATTAACTCAGGAACAGAAAACAAAATACTGCATGTTCTCACCTCTAAGTGGGAGTTAAACATTGGGTACTCATGACGCTTTTGACTCAACAAAAGACGCTGGAGACTGACTACCAGAGAGGGGAGAGAGGGGGCCAAGAGTTGGAAAACTACCTCTCGGGTAATATGTTCACTACCTGGGTGACAGGATTATTTGTAACACAAACCTCAGCATCAGTTAATATACGCCATGTAGCAAAACTGCACATGTATGATGGGTTGGGATGAGTAACAGGACACTATTTGGCCACCACAATCCTTCCTGTTTTTCCAATGCTCTCTGTCGGACACTTCACCAGCAGGAAAGGAGCAGAGGAGTGGTTAGTCACCAGGTCCCCCGCCTCATGCCACTGCAGTGATTAATAAACTACATTGAAAACTACAACGTGTTCTGTTGGCCAAAGACCTTCCAGAGCTAGTTCTTACACAACTGTTGTGGCATCTCTTTAATTAGGGGGCCCGGCTTCTTCTGAGTGATAACCCCTAATTGGAAGCATATGGTAGAAAAATAAAACCGAACCTTAGTTGGCTTCCACTTCTTATGCTGTTAAAGCCAGGAAGTACCTGGAGATTATTCAGTCAGATACATCCACCTTAGAGACAAGTCAGTGTTGGCTCAGAGACCGGTAGCCAGTTAGCAGGAAAGCCAGAGCTATAGCTCGGGTTTCATGGCCTCACTGTTTCTCAGAAGTCCCTTGCATCTTAGTCTGCTGCAGCTGCTAATGCCAAGACTGCTATAAAGAAACAGAATCGACCGGGCACGGTGGCTCATGCCTGTAATCCCAGCACTTTGGGAGGCCGAGGAGGGCGGATTGCCTGAGCTCGGGAGTTTGCGACCAGCCTGGGCAACACGGTGAAACCCCATATCTACTGAAAATACAAAAAACTAGCCAAGCGTGGCAGCATGCATCTGTAGTCCCAGCTACTTAGGAGGCTGAGGCAGGAGAATTGCTTGAACCTGGGAGGCGGAGGTTGCAGTGAGCCGAGATCTGCCCCACTGCACTCCAGCCTGGGTGACAGAGCGAGACTCGGTCTCAAAAAAAAAAAAAAAAGAAACAATCTACATTATTTTCATTTGTTTTGTTTTTAGCAATGTGTTTGGGGGCAATGTATGTGAGAGCGGGGCTCTACGTATTAAATGTCCCTGTGCCTCAAAGGCATCAGGTGCTATGCCGGCAGATTACAGCGAGGCAAAACTCTGCATTCCTGTTAGTGCCTCCATATCGCTGGCCCAGTTGTGATTGCCCAAGTTCTAGAAAAATATTTTAAAAGTCTGGCTCAATATAATGATTCTACCACCTGTGACCTCTTTCTATGTGGTATAGAAAGCCAAAGTAAGCATCAGAAAAAAACACACAGGAAAGTTATCACGGGTTATATACAGGGAAGGCAATTCGGCTAGATGCAGCGCTGCAAGGGGCTTGTAATCTTGTTAAGACTATTGTTTCCAACACATGGGACACAGTAGAAAGCAATTTACAACAGGCTAGGTCTGGGTGGTATAATGATGCAGGGGAAACACTGGAAACTCGACAGGAGTGGGAAAGAAGACTGTGTCATTCACAGCTTTATTTCTAGTGTCCAGCACAGCTCGTGGAGTACGGTAAACCCTCATTAAATACAGTACTCTACCTAATCTAAGATAGCACTGCTGTTAAGAAACATATTTTTATATTTTTTACTCTGAAGAAGTACAAACAGTGCCCACTAAACACATCATACCAGTTTTCCAGATGTTAAAATGTAAATTAAAGGTGCATCCTAGAATCAATGAAAGAGGGTATTTGTAAATGGAGAACGAATGAATGACCTGGCTTAGAATCCTGGAGTTATTGCTCACTGCATGTGGGATACTGGGCAAATCACTTCAAGTTTCATTGACCTGAAAATAGAAAATAATAATAATAAACCCTATCTCAAAGGGTTTTTTAAATCATGATTAAAATATATTATTTAGGATAAAGTGCTTTATAAACTCAAAATTTTAATATTGATTAATAGAAATACTGATTCTTAAGTTCCAAAATTAACTTATATGCAATCATTGCAAAGGGTTTTGTGTAAACCGTAGCATCATGGAAGAAAGACTCATTGAAAATTACAGGATATGCATTGTGTCTTGACGGATGGAGATAGTTTAGACTAATAGAGCCTTTTCCACGGGCTTTAAATCATCTCCAGGCACAAGGCTGAAGTGAAAGCAGACTGACAGAGACTGTCATTAGACTCAGACCTAGCTCCAGGGGCAGAAAGAAAGGCAGCTTCCCAAGATATCCATCCACAAAGAACAAAAGTTCATGGGCCGGGTGCGGTGGCTCATGCCTGTAATCCCAGCACTTTGGGAGGCTGAGGTGGGTGGATCACAAGGTCAGGAGATTGAGACCATCTTGGCCAACATGGTGAAACTCCATCTCTACTAAAAATACAAAAATTATTAGCTGGGCATGGTGTCACACACCTGTAGTCCCAGCTACTCAGGAGGCTGAAACAGGAGAATCGCTTGACTCTGGGAGGCGGAGGCAGCAGTGAGCTGAGATCATGCCACTGCACTCCAGGCTGGCGACAGAGCCAGACTCTGTCTCAAAAAGAAGAAAAAGAAAAAACAAGAAAAGAAAAGCAAGATATGGCATCACTTAACTCATTTTCAGGTACAACTTCTTATATAATGGGTAAGCCATGATTTGCTTCTAAACCAAAGGACCTGGACTCAAGTCTGGAGCAGAAATTGTATACCATTCCTCTCTAGTGCTGACTTGTGTCTGTTGAGTTTTTCATATTATTCAACTTGGCAATCTCAGTTGAGGTTCTGAATAAAACATTACTGGCCCGGTCCTTTGGGAGACCCAGGTGAGAGGATCACTTGAGGCCAGGACTTCAAGAGCAGCTGGGGCAACATAGCAAGACCTCATCTCTACAAAACAAAACAAACAGACAAAAAAACTTAGCCAGGCATGTGGCGTGTGCTGTAGGACCATCTACCCCAGAGGCTGAGGCAGGAGGATCACTTGCACCCAGGACATTGAGGCTGCGGTGAGCCATGATCCTACCACTGCACTCCAGTCTGGGTGACAGAGCTCTTAAAAAACAAACAAAAATTACACACACAAAATTTACTGAATGTAGTACAGCTTACCAAAATTAAATGATTCTTTTAATTATCTATGTTTTAAACCATTAATTTGTGTCCCAAGAAATTATCTGCTCCTGAAAATAATGAAAATAAACTGGAGAACAAAGAACTATTAAAAATAAGAAACATTTTATAAAGTTGGTTTCTTTTTTTTCCCATGAATATTATCTCTGCTTTAACAAAGAAAAGCCAATCAGTAAGCCGAAGAGTTCCCTTAAAAAACTGAGATGAAATTTGGTTCAAGATATTAACAGAAATCCCTTTGTTTCCTCTTCTACTAAATAAATGCTGAGCAAATATTTAAGAAATACTAATTTGATGATATCATCCCTTTACGGTACCCTCTTGTCTTTAGCTGACTCTGATGAGCACTGCTCCTTAATCTTTCTAATGTGACTGTTTAGAGGAGTGCTCCTTCTGCTCACTCTACACAGGAGAAAGGTTGAATAAACATCCTAAAGTCTGGATTTCTCCCAAGCCACTTTTTATTTTCTAGCAATTATTCCCTCAGGCAGCATTTTGTTTTTGTTTGACACAGTCATGTCATCTAAGGATAATTCAGGGACACTGGCACCTAGTATCTAATGAACAAGCACTGAGCACATATGTAACCTGGATGCCACCTCCTTCTATCCCCATTATTTGAGATGAGGAGTGCATCTCCTACCAGGAGAATCATGGGGAGTTTATCACCTAATGAACCCTTCTTTCCCAAGGAACAGTTCAAAGCAGAATTTGATTATTCGGTTGGCTACTGAAATTCTCTAAAGCTACCAGTTCCTATTTCCTCTACTGCTTTTTTGTCCTGTGGTCTGCGCTTTCTCAGCTGCATGGCCAGCATGCACTGGTGGTATTCCATTTCCTAGCATGGCCCTTGAAACGCAGCCCTCCGCCATCCTTCTGACCATTTGCCATACCCCGTCATTTGAGACATTCGCTTACCTCCTTGTGGGTTTCATCTCTTTCTTTTTCTGTCACTTACATGTTGCACAAAACAGTGACGAGGGAAGAATGTTCCCCACTTTTTATAATAAAGGTACGGTATGCATTGGTTTTCTAAAGCTGCTGTAACAGATTACCATGAACTGAGTGGCTAGAAGCAACTGGCATTGGTTCTGCCACGGTTTTGGAGATGAGAAGTCCAACATTAAGGTGGCGACAGGACCATGCTCCCCCGGAGGCTCTAGGGGAGAATCCTTTGTCATCTCTTCCAGGTGTTTGCTGGTTTGCTGCTGCGTAACTCTAATCTCTGCCTTCATCATTATGTGACTTTCTCCTCTGCTTCTTTCCCCTGTGTTTCTCTTGTGAAGATACTTCCCATTGGATTAGGGCCCACTAGGGTAATCTAGAATGATCTCACCTAGAGATCCTTAACTTAATTACATCTGTAAAGACTCTTTTTCCAAATTAGTTCATCACAGGTTCCAGATTATGACATGGACATACCTTTTGGGGGAGGTCAGGATTCAAGGCCTTCAAAGGTCTTCTTTTCTTAGTGTCTACATTTGCACTGTAACAACTCTTACTTGGCTTGCTTTTTAGTTCTCACCTCCTCCTCTGGAGAAAATTCAATTTAGACATATCAAGTGTTGAATCACAATGTGATACCTGCAAAAACAAATTGTGCCTGATCTATTCAAAATAGACCCATTCATTATTAGAAAGGTACTCCCTGTATATGCTTTGTCAGCTGTCATTAATTTGATACGTGGCATGATCTCATAGCCATGGAATGTCATTGCATTGTGCATACAATATAGCTGCTGTCCCTCCTTCTAGAGGATAGCGTGGAAGATCCACAGTTGTCAGGATATCCTGCTTGACTTATCAGGCTGTGGCTGTGGCCTGAAAGCCCTAAGGGAACGATCTGGACTTATGATCTCGGTGCTCTTGAGCCTGAAAAGATATGTCTGCAATCTTTGTCACTGCCTAAAATATAAGCTACAAGCTCTTCCGGTCGCTTTTTAATTTTCTCTACAGTCACTCCAAAAACGTGCCAAACTTTCTTATTCTCTTTTAACTCAGTCAACATCCTGCTAGTCCTTTCCCTCTGAAATTCATCTCTGCTATCTTCTGGAATGCACCTTCAAGATAAGCAGACTAATCTACATAGTTAATTCTGACCCCAGTGCTCCCAGGTAAGGTAATTGCTCTTAAGTCTGTTGAGCATCAGAAAGTCTTAAGAATATTTAAAAATATTTACCCATTTCCAGGGCTTACTCTAGATCCACTGAGTCAGAATGTCTCAAGCCATAGGACTCTGGTTTCCAAATATTCTCCATAAGTTATTAATGAATTCATGTGTTGGTTAAGGACCATCGGCATCCATTGGGGATTATAGATATCTATTAATGGGAAATAAAAACAAATTAGCTAGAATGCCTAACCTTTGGTTTGTCAGGAGAAGCTTAATAATGTGAAATCTAAACTCAAGTGTCAGATCTTTTCATGGAAAGAACTGTCAAGTCCTATCTGCTTCTTATTCTTAGAAAAATATTGTTCTGTCAAAAGAGTTCTTGCTTGCTACTACCTTTTTATATAAAAAGCAGTTTTATCTTTCTTCAGAGCAGCTTCACAGCAGGTGGTCCTACAGGGGACTTTTCTGGAGACCATATTTCTTTCCTCCCATAAAGGTGAGAGCAACACAAGAAAGGCTCAGAGTGACACCTCATTTCTATACAGACACACATTCTTGCTTACTCACCTTAAACATTCCATGTTTACCTTTATCTGACTTCATCATCAAAACTTGTCAGATTTTCTTTTTTTCCCTAAGGACTGATGTTAAACAGGCTCTCCCAAGTTTTCAACATTACCTTAAATGTCTAAAGTCATTCTAACTGCATTTTGTACTTAGAAATCTACTTCAGTTTCTGAATCACACTTTGCTTGGAATTAAGCTATTTATTTAGAAGATGGCTTTCTCCTTTGTCTTGCAGAAAAGCCAGTTTCTCTCTCTCTCTGTAATCTCTCCCCTTCTTTTTGCTCTTTCTTTCTCATTGTTGTTCAAGGTTCAAGCAATGTTTTCTTGTATTATGTTAAAAACTGATATACAAAGTTATTTTGCTTTAGGGAGGAAGGGCATATGGATTAATCTACCATGTACTTATATCTGGAGCTTTGATAATAAATATGAGAAGTAGATAACATGGATCTACAGAAAATATGTTATAATTGTCCTTCTGAAAAAGTCAATACTTATTACCAGTGAAAAATGCATGTTTGTTTGTTAAATCTCTTACTATCTTTCCAAGATTTCAGTAACAAAACAAAAAACAACTTTCTGGTGGTCCAGTTGATAATTCACTCATCTTGAATCTCCTTAGACATACTGCAAATGAAACCCAGTGTGCTCATTACCCATGAACATGTCTTATTGGAGGACTTTTGACCTTGGGGACCCATTCAGTCATTTCCTGCTCCATAAATTGTGATGACTAAGTCAGCCCACAGTGACCATGCAGTTTCTGCCCTGGGTTCCTTCTTTATCACTGCGTATTCATGTTTCCAAAGCTTATACAAGCTTCTACAAGACAAGCATTGTGTCTCAGCAGAGGTAGTTACAGTGCAGTAGAGAGAACTCTTGATAAAGAAGCAGGTAGTTTTATTGTGAATGTTGCCTTCCATATCATGTGATCCAAGATTTTCTTCATTTTTTTTCCCAGGCAAATCAGATGTAAGAAAGCAAAGAACACCGTAAGGATCCACTGAAGGTTTGGAGCAGAGATAAGAGCCAATAAATATTTAAAAGATTAGAGAACCAGTATCACCATCTAGCTGGTTTTCTCATTAATGAGTTGCATGAATCTTTAACACATGCTTACTTCATGTAAGCATGAATCACATGGTTTTCAACTTTTTGAAAATTGTATTTGACACTTTGGGAGGTTCTACTGAGATTTCCAGTTTGCTTATTTTCTTCAGTCAATTAAGCATTGTTGTCCAAGAGGCCCCTCATGGGCTATTTAGGCCTACATGTCTTTTCTCAGCTTCTGGAGTGAATCCTCAGAGGCAATACAAATTTGCTTTTACGACCTTTTTTTTTTTGTCCTCTTCCATCTCTCCCTTCTTCCTTACTTCCTTTCCTCCCTCCCTCCTTCCATCCTTTCCTACTCCCTGTCTTCCTCCCTTCCTCCCCTCCTTTTTCTCTTTCCCCTTCCCTTCCTTCCCTTCCCTTCCCTTTCCTTTTTCTTTCCCTTCTCTTCCTTCCTTCCTCTTTCTTTTTTCTTAACTCCATGTTTTGTCTTTAATCTCTGCTTCTAACTGGCTGAATTAGGCTGCAGTTTTAATTTGTTTGTATCCCACCTGTTATTGCCCATGGTGGCAGCCATGATTGCTGAGTTTATGATCTGACCATTGGATAACTTCCATCCAGTGAAGATAGGAATCCAGGCTCATTGGGTCAGAGATAACAGAGAATTGTCTTAAATATTTTGTTTGTGTCTTTGTGCAAGAAGATGTCTTTAAGATCTTTATTGGTGCATTTATTTTTTTGTTTTCTATGTTTGTCTTTCCCATGGCTAAAGTTATAAAACAGGAGCTAAAAACTCTCTGTATCTGTAATTAAGAGAAGACTTTGCCTCTCATTGTGCAAGTGTGATGTATATATGTGTGCCTGTATGCATGTATTAGCATACAGAATATAGTAACACGTTACGTTGTAAAACCCCTTAAAATAAATGTGTTCTGTTCTAATTGGTTTATGTACACTAATAAGAACTTCTTTCAATCTAATACTAATACTCTCACAAATCTAACACTCCCACAACTCCCAGAATAACAAAAAAACTGAACTTCTAATGCTTTCATTGTGCTAGCCTTAAAAAAATTACTTCTCCTAGAAACTAAGTCAGAAGCTAAGCTAAGCTCACATAATGAAGTGAGCTCTTGAACAAATCAGACTATTGTGATACATTTTGCTTTGAAAACATCTATATATATTTCCCTGATTTTACTGGTGAAGAATATAAAAATATGCATTTTATTTTATTTTTTAAGGAAAAATGTAGGATTCTGTTTTTATTTTCTTAACTAAGAGCCTTGTTCATCCAATCTTTCTAAACTTCTTATGCTGTTTTACTTACTGAAGAAGCTTATATTACTCACACGTTTTAGATTATAAGTAATATAATATGTGCTTAAATTGAATTATTTTTCTGACAAATGATTTATATCAATAGCAATTATTTTCTGCAGTGTGTCAATTTAAATAGAGTTGTCCTATTCCGTAGTTAATTTTAAGATCTTATAAATCATATTAATTGAATTGCTTAATATATAATCTTCAAATACTTGGCTAATTTCTAAGTAAGATAGAATGCTACTCAGAAAAAAACTGTGTGTGTGCGTGTCTCTGTATGTGTGTGCGCGCATGCGTATGTGCGTGTGTGTGTGCGTGTGTGTGTGTTCTTTGCTTCTTACCTTCTTATTTTTATCCACTATAGATTGGCTATATCTCCGGGTAACATTAACAAAGGTGATTTTTTTGCCACTTTAAATAAGTAGAAGATGTTAAAAAGATATTTGTGGTTGCAGGGTTCATGTTATACATGCAAATAAGCCTTGTAGTCCTGTTAAAATGCTTACACATGACAGTTGCCACCTACCTCCTAGTTCTTTCTATGAAATGGATGTTACATACTTTGGTAAAAGTTATCATTGACATACATGAATGAGACTCTACTAGGAGCAATAAAAGGATAGAGATACAATTTAGTACAAAGGTAATGAGGTGATCTCGTGAGGTGAAAAAAGAGGAGAGTTTTGTTTAAAATTAATTATTTTATTGTTCTGGTTGTGCTAAACTGTGGAAGTGGATAGTGAAGAAAAAAATATAGATTCCTTTTGCAGAAGGGAATTCTGTTTGTATGGGCAAATACAGAGCCTGAAAAGAAGAAATTCAATGTGTAAGCATTTTGCCAAATGTCACTCAGTTTTAATCGGTTTATTCAAAAGATTTTTTTTAAGAGAGCTGTGATTCCTTTGATATCAAATATCATGTTGATGCAAAACAGAAAGAACTAGGTTTTCGGTCTAAATAATAAATTTATCTTGGAATACTTGTCTACTTTTCTTTACCACCTTTTATGATGTCTGATGAGAAAACTGGGTTAGTGCTTGTTCTATGACTTAAAGCAAATGTTGACAAACTATGACCTGTGGGTCAAATGCAGTCCATTGTCTGCTTTGTGAATAAAGTTTTATTAGAACATAGTCATACTCCTTCATTCACACATCTATGGAGCTTACTTATGGCCCTCAA
The DNA here is from genome assembly GCF_000951035.1 of Colobus angolensis palliatus. Lineage (NCBI taxonomy): Eukaryota > Metazoa > Chordata > Mammalia > Primates > Cercopithecidae > Colobus > Colobus angolensis. The sequence goes on along the minus strand of NW_012118710.1, from coordinate 2,363,852 downwards.
AGTCTAAAATAGTTACTATCTAGCCCTTTACACAAAGTTTGCTGACCCTTGGCTTAAAACTTGCAGTCCTTACAGGCAGTAAAATCCTTCCAATCCTTACAGGTTCCTTGATTGGCCAGGAACTTTAATAGAGAAGAGAACAACTTACTCACTTTTACAGACATTGCAGGCAAAACTAGTAGAGACAAATATCTTGGGTTTCATCTTCTGGCCTCAGATTAGAAAAAAAAAAATGGATGAGGGCAATAAAACCCATCTCTGAAACAAGAGAAACTCTTCCATTTCTCCAGACAAGTTAATTTTCTGGCCTTACAAGTTGCTTAATGCCATAGGGCTCTAGATTTGCTGACAATATTGAAAGGTGGTTTGTGTGTATTAATTAACACTTTTTTGTACCAACTATGGACATGAATCAGGCCCAAACACAATGAGACCAGCTTTTCATGATCAATAATAATCTTTGGAGATTATTTATTATCAAAAGGGAGACTGTTAAGAATAATTATTCAAACCTTAAAACTATAACAAAGAGAACTGAGTGTCCCCTCAATTTTCTCACAGACTCACCGGTGGATTATCTAATTATCCAGGGCAGGCGTCTTCAAACTTTGATCCACAGGACAAATATTGTGGTCACCTTTATGGGTAAATGGCCTGTGGCTGCTGATGTAGGCAAAAATGAGTCGTTGCTACAGAAACCACGTGGCCCACAAAGCCAAAATAAGGTACTTTGTGGCCTTTTACAGGAATAGTTCGCCAAACCCTGCCCTTGAAATATTTCTCTTTGTTTGACTTGCTAGTTACTACTGATAAGGGTAGTTTTCAACTCTGAAATTGTAGATGGTGACTTATAGAAAACTGATAGCAATGTAAATGATAGTTGTCTGATAGGAATGCAAAAAAAAATTGCTTGGTAGATATCCAAAAGATTTCCACATAATAAAAGAGATCATGCCTAAACTTGCAGCTTTATTACACTGTGGAATATTAACTAATTTTGTGTGAAAATTAACCATCTTATTTAAGTGTTCTTTTAGCCATTATAAATAGGTCACTCTCCAATTCTCTTTTAAAAACTTCACTATTTTGCTTATTTTCTCATTAATTAATTAAATAAGTCTGTTCAGTGCTCACTTTAAAAGCAAAGATGATTAATATAGAATATAACTTTTACGTTCAGAGGAAGCATTGATAAAATTCTTACAATGTAGTTATGATTTTAACATCAGTCCTGATTAGAAAATAAAATGTAAATTGAAACCACAGGATGAAATACCATTTTACAACCATTATTATTGGCAAAGAGTAAAGTCTGACAATATCAAGTTTTAGAGAAATTATGAAAAAACTATACTTTTTCATGGTTTATGGGACTATACATTAGTAGAAAAGAAATTCAAAGAATAATTTTCACTTATCTAGTAAATTTGAAAGTGCAGATAAACTATGACAGAAAGACTTTTCTCCTAGGTATAAACCGTAAAGAAATCTATGCATATGTACACAAGGACACATATACCAGAGTATTCATATCACAATTGTTTGTAAATCATGCAAACAAACCTGGAAATAAACATTTTCACCAAAAGCAGAAAAAAATTTGTAGTATATGCATACAACATTAAAAATAAATGCGTTACAGCTACATGCAATATTATGAAAGAATCCCACTGTATGGTATTGAGTTTAAAAAGCAAGTCAAGGAAGGATATGAACACTATGATTGCATTTATGTATAGTTAAAAATCTTACAAAACTGTAATAGATTTTTTAGGGACACAAACATATGATAAAATTATAAAGAAAAGCATGTGAATTTAACACAAACTTCCACATAGTGGCTGTCTCTAAAGGTGCAGTAAAAACTTTAGAACATAGCAGAGATTTTTTTTAAAACAATTTATTTCCGGCCGGGCGCGGTGGCTCAAGCCTGTAATCCCAGCACTTTGGGAGGCCGAGAGGGGCGGATCACAAGGTCAGGAGATCAAGACCTTCCTGGCTAACACGGTGAAACCCCGACTCTACTAAAAAATACAAAAAACTAGCCGGGCGAGGTGGCGGGCGCCTGTAGTCCCAGCTACTCTGGAGGCTGAGGCAGGAGAATGGCGTGAACCCGGGAGGCGGAGCTTGCAGTGAGCTGAGATCGGGCCACTGCACTCCAGTCTGGGCGACAGAGCGAGACTCCGCCTCAAAAAAAAAAAAAAAAAAAAATTTATTTCCATAGGTTTTGGGGAACAAGTGGTATTTGGTTACATGAGTAACTTCTTCAGTGGTGATTTGTGAGATTTTGGTGCACCTATCACCCAAGCAGTATACACTGAACCCAACTGGCAGTCTTTTATCCCTCACCCTCTTCCCACCCTTTCCCCGAGTCCCTAAAGTCCATTGTATCATTCTTATGCCTTCACATCCTCATAGCTTAGCTCTCACTTATGTGTGAGAATGTACAATGTTTGGTTTTTCATTCCTGAGTTACCTCATCTAGAATAATAGTCTCCAGTTCCATCACGGTTGCTGTGAGTGCCATTAATTTGTTCCTTTTTACGGCTGAGTAGTATTCCCATCAATAGTAGAATGCCCACAAATCAATATGTGGATAAAGAAATTGTGGTATGTGTGTGTATATGTATGTATCTTTTTATGGCTGAGCATATATATATCATATATATGATGGAATATAATATGTATATATGATGGAATGCTTTTTTATGGCTGAGTAGTGTTCCATATATATGATAGAATACTACTCAGCCATAAAAAGGTGTGTGTGTGTGTGTATACACACACACCACAATTTATCCACTCATTGATTGATGGGCATTTGGATTGGTTCCATATTTTTGCAGTTGCAAATTGTGCTGCTATAAAGATGCATGTGCAAGTATCCCTTTTGTATAATGACTTCTTTACTACTTTATCTACTGGTAGATACCCAGTAGGGGGATTGCTGGATCAAATGGTAGTTCTACTTTTAGATATTTAAGGAATCTCCACACTGTTTTCCATAGTGGTTGTACTAGTTTACATTCCCACCAGCCAGGTAGAAGTGTTCCCTTTTCACCACATCCATGCCAACATCTATTATTTTTTGAATTTTTTGTTATGGCCATTCTTGCAGGAGTAAGGTGGTATTGCATTGTGGTTTTATTTGCATTTCCCTGGTCATTAGTGATGTTGAGCATTTTTTTACGTTTGTTGGCCATTTGTATATCTTCTTTTGAGAATTGTCCTTAGCCCACTTTTTGGTGGGGTTGTTTTTTCTTGCTAATTTGTTTGAGTTCATTGTAAATTCTGGATATCAGTCTTTTGTTGGATGCATAGATTTTGAAGATCTTCTCCCACTCTGTGGGTTGTCTGTTTATTCTGCTGACTGTTCCTTTTCCTGTGGAGAAACTCTTTAGTTTAATTAAGTCCTAGCTAGTTATTTTTATTTTTATTGCATTTGCTTTTGGGTTCTTGGTCACTAATTCTTTGTCTAAGCCAATGTCTGGAAGAGTTTATCTCATGTTATCTTCTAGAATTGTTTTGGTTTCAGGTCTTAGATTTAAATCTTTGAACCATCTAGAGTAGAATTTTGTATTATTCAGGTACAAAATTGTGAGAGATGAGGATCCAGTTTTATTCTTCTACATGTGACTAGCCAATTATCCCAGCACCATTTGTCAAATAGGATGTCCTTTCCCCACTTTATGTTTTTGTTTGCTTTGTTAAAGATCAGTTAGTTGTAAGTTTTTGGGTTTATTTCTGAGTTCCCTATTCTGTTCCATTGGTCTATGTGCCTATTTTTATACCAGTACCATGCTGTTTTGGTGACTATGGCCTTACAGTATAGTTCGAAGTCAGGTAACGTGATGCCCCCAGATTTGTTTCTTTTGCTTTGTCTTGCTTTGCCTATGAGGGCTTTTTTTTGGTTCCATATGAATTTTAGGATTGTCTTTTCTAGTTCTGTGAAGGATGATGGTGGTGTTTTAATGGAAATTGCATTGAATTTGTAGATTACTTTTGGCTGTATGGTTATTTTCACAAAATTGATTCTACTCATCCATGAGTATGGGATGTGTTTCCATTTGTTTGTGCCATCTAAGATGATTTATTTCAGCAGTGTTTCATAGTTTTCCTTGCAGAGGTCTTTCATCTCCTTGGTTAAGTATATTCATAAGTTTTCTTTTTTTTTGCAACTATTGTAAAAGGGGTTGAGTTCTTGATTTGATTCTCATCTTGGTCACTATTGGTGTATAGAAGAGCTACTGAATGTGCCCAATAATTTTGCATCCTGAAACTTTGCTGAATTCATTTATCAGTTCTAGGAACTTTTTTGGAGGAGTCTTTAGGGTTTTCTAGGTATACAATCATATCAGCAAACAGCAGCAGACTGATTTGGATGCCCTTTACTTCTTTCTTTGTGATTGCTCTGGCTAGGCTTTCCAGTACTATGTTGAACAGAAGTGATGAGAGTGGGCATCCTTGTCTTGTTCCAGTTCTCAGAAGGAATGCTTTCAACTGCTTTTTTCCCTGTTTAGTATAATGTTGGCTGTGGGTTTGTCATAGATGGCTTTTATTACACTGAGGTATGTCCCTTGTGTGCCAATTTTGTTGAGGGTTTTAATCATAAAGGAATACTGGATTTTGTCAAATGCTTTTTCTGCATCTATTGAGATGATCATGTGATTTGATGAACAGAGTGCATATTCTGTGGTTGTTGGGTAAATGTTCTGTCAATATCTGTTAAGTTCATTTGTTCTAGGGTATAGTTTAAATCCATTGTTAGAATATAGCAGAGATCTACGGAGAAATTTAAAAGTAACAGCCATGGTTTCTTTCTTAAATTGAGTGGTAAATAATTGGAAATTTGGTTTATAGTTACTTTTTAAATCTTATAAATTTTCTTTTTAAAATCATCAACATGTAATAAAAATAAATACTTAAAACTAAGTCTTGCAGTGACAACCAAGATCTGAGGCAGCTGGAGCTTCATCTATCAGTCAAGACTCTTTAGGTTGCAAATGAACAACAACAAAAACAGGTTTAAGCAAAGCAGAAATGTATTGGCTCAAATGAATGTAAAATCTAGGGCCTCATCCATTGCTCAATGGGAAGGAATGAGAGGGAAGAGCATGGTCAAGCTATGCCACCTGATCCTGACATCTCTGAGCTCTACTTCCTCTTGGTGTTGGACGTATTTTGGGATGGCTTTCCTCCTGGGTTGACCTGATGGCTATGTGGACACCATTATCACATTTTCTAGGTTCAGGCCTTCAAGCATCATAGAAAAGAAAACTTGTCTCTTATTCAATAGTCCTGGCACATGTTTTTACTGTCACATCTGACCAGCACTAGTCAGAGGTATATGGCATTCGGATTGACTGGAACCAAACCACGTGTTTGCTCCTTAAGCTGGAAATGGAATTAGCTCCATTAGATGTGCACAACCAGGAGTGGAGAAGAGACAAATTGCCAGAAAAAAATAAAGATTATTTTGCCAAAAGAAGGCAAATCCAGTCTAGGCGGCCAAAATTAAAAACCAAACCAACTGCAGAATCTAAGTCATTCCCTCAGTGAGGTAGACCAGAAAGCCTAATCCAATTTAATTAAAATCAGGAGAAATGTCCTTGAAGGTGAGTACCTGTCTATGTCTGGGCTCCCAGAAAACTGAGCCTGAAGCAGAGACATTCATGCTTTTAATTTACAAGGAACTCCACAGAATAAAAGGGTAAGGAGAATGTAGCAAGGAAGGAGAGAGAGGGACAGTATAAAAGTCACTGATGACAACATCATCATTAAATGTGACATGCTGCTCTGCCTGTGAGGACCATCCACTAAGAAGTGCTATACACTGGCCCTATTCTTTACTAGTTAAGGTCTACCCTGCAAGTCACCCATGCACGGTGCTGAGCAGAGAAACCCTGAACTGAAAAGCAAGAGGCAGTTAGCATAGGCATAAGCTGGGATGCTTCCAGGTTGTGACTGTGTGTGTTTGTAACCCTACCGAGCTGGTTACTGCAATACCAGCTGAAACAAAAAGCAGGTGAGATAGGTTACATCTGATGCTGTGCCTTGGGCAGGGAGACTCATAAGAACAGAATCTATGACAAGTCCTTGTTGTTACTCCATTGTATTCTTCATAGTGTTGGCAGCCAAGAGTTACAATTCATATCACATCAGTGCTACAATAGGGCTTCCTTTATCTTGCCTCAGAGGCTTCAGACCTCCATTGATCCAGTTGTTGTTTCTCAAAAACTGTCCAGATGTAGCACTGTTTAGCAGACCATCAAAGATCAGGTAGGAAGAGTCTGTTCTCTAAGGAAGGGGTCTTCAATCCCCAGGCCACAGACCAGTGCTAGTCTGTGGCCTGTTAGGATCTGGGGTGCACAGCAGGAGGTGAGCAGTGAGCCAGGCAGTGAAGCTTCCTCTGTATTTACAGCCACTCCCCATCACTCACATTACTGCCTGAGCTCTGCCTTCTGTCAGATCAGCAACAGCATTAGATTCTCATAGGAACATGAACCCTATTATGAACTGCACACGTAAGAAATCTAGGTTGCATGCTCCTTATGAGAATCTAATGCCTGATAATCTGTCACTGTCTCCCATCACCCTCAGATGGAACTGACTAGTTGCAGGAAAACAAGCTCAAAGTTCCTGATGATTCTGTATTATGGTGAATTTTATAATTATTTTATTCTATATTTAACAATGTAGTAATAATAGAAATAAAGGCACAATAAATGTAATGTACTTGAATCATCTCAAAACCATCTGCTCTAAGGTACATTGCTGATTTGTCTGGTGACTTGCTAGATTGACTGCCTGATGCCTGGGGAAAATTTCAGCATATAATCAACATCAAGTCGGGGGTTTTTGTTCAGTCTCACTTTTCCCCAAGTCCAGCAACTATGAGCAAAAGCGGACACCTAGGGGGAGCTCAAGGCCACCGTGAGAATGAAAAACAGCTAAAAGGCATTGGGGATGACTTGTTTCAAGGCAGCAGAGAGGGCTTCTAGATTACGCGACTTGCATGTGGTCAGAAGAATAGTATTCAGAGTAAAGGGATTGTTTTCTTGTTTTGTGAAGTGTTATAGCTCCTTGAAGGTTAACTTTTCATGTAGCATTCTCCACTGCTCTGATGCGTAATTGGTTTCTGGGAGGTCAGCAGTGCCTCATGCAAAAGCCCATTTGAAAAAAAATCAATCTCAAACATTAAAGTGGAAATAATTCTATGCTTAGCTACAGAAACTACAGAAACACATTTCACTTATGAAAAGCTTTTAAAAATAATACAGACCTTCATTTCCTAATCCATAAAATGAGAGGATTGGATTTGGTGATCTCAAAGGTCATTGGTTTTCCTTTATCTCTGTTGCTAGGAAGCTGAAACTTCTGTTGCTGCAGATTTTAAACAGGAGTTTGGGGTTTGGGTTTCTCTCTCTCTCTTTTGTTCTGTCCCATTCATCTTTTCAGCCATGTTAATAGCTTTGGTATATGTGCATCTTTGGGCTTATGGTGAGCCACGATCAATTCCTTTGGTGAGCATAGATAACCAAGATTCCTTCTATCACCAATTCTCTGATCCTAATAATGACCAAACTTGTTTCTCCCATTTGAAAAATATAAGCATTAATTCCTGCAGCTCTCTTTACCCAAAGGCTGAACCTTGGGTAAAGCATTTGATGTAAGTAGCAGTGGTGATAGACTCCCAGATGTCCTGTGTTCTTGGAGCTTGGCCTTTGGCCATGACAACCTTAGGATGACCCAGTGTCCTAGCTTTCATCATTGCCCAGGCTCCCTCCCCAAGCACACATTCCATCTCTTCCATCCTTCACTGATGTGTAGTCACAGAATTAAGTCATCATATATGGCTCCTACACTCTACCTCCTACCTCAGTAGCACAAAGACATTGGATATACCTGAGGCTGTCTTCACCCAGGTCATTTCAGGCCTCTTGGGGTGCCCAGCAGACTTGGCACCAGCACATGGAAAGAAGACCTTGTAACTGCTGGGCCCCTTGCCTGGTGGTCTCTCTACATTTCAGAGCTGATCTCTTGAGTATGGAGGTAAGAGGTGCAAAGAGGTGTCCCCCAGCCCAGGTTCTTCTCTTTTCCTTTCCTGTCCCCCTTCCTTTGCTGCTGTGCTAATTAAATTATTGGCAGCCACAAATGTGAACTCTCTTTGTAATATCCTGTTTTAGTTGAAATATTCTGTTTTAGTTATAGCTCTTGAATTTCCCTTTGTTTGCTTTTCCTTTTGCTTTTATCTCTTCTCTCCTTTAATCAAGTGCCTCTTCCCTTCAGAAATATCTTACAGGTTATTTTATATTCTACAGTGTAGGTCCAGATTTTTAAGTAGAGGGAAATGATTTTCATACATTCTTTTTTTAGCTCATTGTGGTGGTCTAGAAAAGAAAATAGGTAAAGTTTTCACTTATCACACATATAAATCCTGGGCTTGCACCTTTCAGAGTTGGTTGTTGGTCTGTGTGAAATTATGGTGTAGAGGCTCCACATTAATGCACCTTTTCTTCTTGTCACATCAGGTGGAAAAATCCATTCCTGACTGCAATGGTGAAGTGGATGCATGGAATACCCAGCAAGGTCCTGGCAGACAAGGTCTTGTTGGCCCCGATAAATTGACGATGGTGGCAGGGGGACTCACTCCCTCCACAGGTCCTGGATAAGCCAGAGCACGCAGTGGCAGATGAAGGAAGGTGAAACCAGCATGTATGTGCCTCTCATAAGTGCTTTCCCTATGTTCATAAATTGTCATTTAATCTGAATAACAACCAATTAGAAAATGATTGTGAAGCCATTAAACACATGAATAAACTGAGGCTATCAGAGATTACGTCTTTCCCCAGGTCATATTGATGGTGGGTAGTCACACCAGGATTACTACCCAGATTTGTCCAACTGCAATACTCATGTTCTTTTTACCAGGTACCATGCAAAGTGGCGTGCATGCATTTTCTCATTTAATCATGATAAAAATCCTCAAAGATGGATATTGGCATCCCAGATTTACAAATAAGGAAACTGAAACTTTGCAGAGTTCATTAACTTGCATAAGTTCTTGCTGTTATGAAGTGGCAGAGGGCATTCCAAACCAATCTCACTCCAGAGTCCACATGTGTCATTACCCCACCAAACAGCCACATGCTTTGATCCCCAAGAGGGTGGGATGAAATGCTCAATGCCTTATGTTCAGAGCAGGCAGATTTTGGCTTCAGTAGGCAAGATTTCTAAGACTTCTGCCTGGCTTCCATCAATATGTACTTAAGCCCCAGGGAGCTTCCCCAGACAAACTATGTGCTGCTCTCCCCAAGACAGGCAAGACAGGCGCATTTGCTCAGCACACACATTTCCATCAGCTCTTTTTTTTTTTTTTTTTTTTTGAGTTTACTGCTCAATTGGGGCAGCTGCACCATCAGCAGCCCATCTGGCAAAGGCTGCAGCCCACTTATCTGTAAAGAATGCACCAGGAGGGCTTGACAAAAGGGAGCAGCTTTGCTACCAGCACCAGGATCCCATTTGGAAACCGAAGCAGGGGGCCTGGAGTCCTGCAGTCACTACTCTGCAGGCCCAGCCAACCCTGGCAGCAGGAACCAGTTGCTATGGGACAAATCTGTTAACTTTTGTGCATAAGAACTGCTAACCAGTGTCTCAGCTGTTCCCCACTCCCTTCAAGCAAAACAGTGTCAGCAGAACCCCTGTCCTACAAGAAAAAAAAAAAGAAAAAAGAAAAAAGCCTATGGAGGCAGAACTCACTAGGAAAAAAGTAAACCAAAAGCAAAACAAACTCAAACTTCATCATAGAAAAATGGCTTACACCCTGGGTTCTACAACTGGGGTCTGTAGCATGTACCCCTAGTGCTTCAGAATTTCTATTTTAGGAACGAATCCTTTCTTCTTGGTATTCTGGCATCCTCCCTAAAACTGTTGAACTCTCCTTTGGGCTTATTTAGTTATTTTTCAAAAAAGCAAGTTGGAAAACATTAAGTCTGTCACTGGAGAAAGAACAATGCTGGGAAGGAGGGACTTGGTTTCACAGTGGGTGGCTTTGACAGGGCACCTCTTCCAGAGCTCTAGCCCGGAGGCTGGATGGCCAGAAACAGGTGCACATTTGATAGCAAAGGAGTGGCCTTGAAGAGGGGCTCAGAAACCTCAGCGCACTTCAGGAAGAAGCCTGGGGAACTGTGAAGCACATCTCACCTTGAAGTCTTCCCAAGATGGCAAAAAGGTATTACTTTTAAGATGGGCTCCCAGCAGTCCTTCTTCACATGGATCAGGACTCCACCTACAGTTCTGGCCAGATGGAAGCCATCCCTGGTGTGAGAAGGCAGCAATTGCCCATCACAGCAGAGAGGAGTGAGCAGGGGTGAGACTGAAAGAGAACAAGTGCAGAGTGAGGAAGTAATATCTACAGGGCATTTGAGAACTGAGGCATAGGCTGTGGGTTCAGAAGCTTTAGGGAATGGCAGCTGCCAAATGCCAGCGTTAACTGAGGAAAAGAATGCATTCCTGGGAGGCCGAGGCAGGCAGATCACCTGAGGTCAGCAGTTCGAGACCAGCCTGACCAACATGACGAATCCCCATCTCCAGTAAAAATACAAAAATTAGCTGGACGTGGTGGTGGGCACCTGTAATCCCAACTACTCGGGAGGCTGAGGCAGGA
>NW_012118710.1:2351926-2352226 GCF_000951035.1 Colobus angolensis palliatus | reverse complement strand
CCACATTTTCTTAATCCAGTCTGTCACTGATGGATATTTTGGTTGGTTCCAAGTCTTTGCTATCGTAAATAGTGTCGCAATAAACATATGTGTGCATGTGTCTTTATAGCAGCATGATTTATAAGCTTTTGGTTATATGCCCAGTAATGGGATAGCTGGGTCAAATGGTATTTCTAGTTCTAGATACTTGAGGAATCGCCACACTGTCTTCCACAATGATTGAACTAGTTTACAGTCCCACCAACAGTGTAAAAGAGCTCCTATTTCTCCACATCCTCTCCAGCACCTGTTGTTTCCTGA
>NW_012118710.1:2332529-2349478 GCF_000951035.1 Colobus angolensis palliatus | reverse complement strand
ATTTCTGTTCTTTTACATTTGCTGAGGAGTGCTTTACTTCTAACTATGTGGTCAATTTTGGAATAAGTGTGATGTGGTGCTGAGAAGAATTTATATTCTGATGATTTGGGGTAGAGAGTTCTGTAGATATCAATCAGTCTGCTTGGTCAGAGCTGTGTTCAATTCCTAGAAATCCTTGTTAACTTTCTGTCTCGTTGATCTGTCTAATGTTCACAGTGAGTTGTTAAAGTCTCCCATTATTATTGTGTGGGAGTCTAAGTCTCTTTGTAGGTCTCTAAAGACTTGCTTTATGAATCTGCGTGCTCCTGTATTGGGTGCATATATATTTAGAATAGTTAGCTCTTCTTGTTGAATTGATCCCTTTACCATTATGTAATGACCTTCTTTGTCTCTTTTGATCTTTGTTGGTTTAAAGTCTGTTTTTATCAAAGACTAGAATGGCAACCTCTGCCTTTTTTTGTTTTCCATTTGCTTGGTAGATCTTTCTCCTTCCCTTTATTTTGAGCCTATGTGTGGCTCTGCATGTGATATGGGTCTCCTGAATACAGCACACTGATGGGTCTTGACTGTTTATCCAATTTGCCAGTCTGTGTCTTTTAATTGGAGCATTTAGTCCCTTTACATTTAAGGTTAATATTGTTATGTGTGAATTTGATTCCATCATTATGATGTTAGCTGGTTATTTTGCTCATTAGTTGATGCAGTTTCTTCCTAGCGTCGATGGTCTTTACATTTTGGCATGTTTTTGCAGTGACCGGTACCCGTTGCTCCTTTCCATGTTTAGTGCTTCCTTCAGGATCTCCTGTAGGGCAGGCCTGGTGGTGACAAAATCTCTCACCATTTGCTTGTCTGTAAAGGATTTTATTTCTCCTTCAGTTATGAAGCTTAGTTTGGCTGGATATGAAATTCTGAGTTGAAAAGTCTTTTCATTGCATATTGGCCCCCACTCTCTTCTGGTTCGTAGAGTTTCTGCCGAGAGATCTGCTATTAGTCTGATGGACTTCTCTTTGTGGGTAACCCGACCTTTTTCTCTGACTGCCCTTAACATTTTTTCCTTCATTTCAACTTTGGTGAATCTGACAATTATGTGTCTTGGAGTTGCTCTTCTCAAGGAGTATCTTTGTGGTGTTCTCTGTATTTCCTGAATTTGACTGTTGGCCTGCCTTGCTAGGTTGGGGAAGTTCTCCTGGATAATATCCTGCAGAGTCTTTTCCAATTTGTTTCCATTCTCCCCATCACTTTCAGGTACACCAATCAGGCGTAGATTTGGTCTTTTCACATAATCCCATATTTCTTGGAGGCTTTGTTCATTTCTTTTTACTCTTTTCCTCTAAACTTCTCTTCTCGCTTCATTTCATTCATTTGGTCTTCCATCACTGATACCCTTTCTTCCAGTTGCTCGAATCAGCTACTGAAGCTTGTGCATTCGTCACATAGTTCTTGTGCCATGGTTTTAAGCTCCATCCAGTCATTTAAGGACTTCTCTACACTGGTTATTCTAGTTAGCCATTTGTCTAATCTTTTTTCAAGGTTTTTAGCTTCTTTGTGATGGGTTCGAACTTTCTCCTTTAGCTCGGAGAAGTTTGATCATCTGAAGCCTTCTTCTCTCAACTCATCAAAGTCATTCTCCGTCCAGATTTGTTCCATTGCTGGTGAGGAGCTGCATTCCTTTGGAGCGGGAGAGGCCCTCTGTTAGAATTTTCAGCTTTTCTGCTCTGTTTTTCCCCATCTTTGTGGTTTTATCTACCTTCGGTCTTTGATGATGGTGACATACAGATGGGGTTTTGGTGTGGATGTCCTGTCTGTTTGTTAGTTTTCCTTCTAACAGTCAAGACCTTCAGCTGCAGGTCTGTTCGAGCTTGCTGGAGCTCCACTCCAGACATTGTTTGCCTGGGTATCAGCAGTGGAGGCTGCAGAACAGCAAATACTGATGAACAGCAAATGTTGCTGCCTGATTGTTCTTCTGGAAGCTTTGCCTCAGAGGGGTACCCGGCCGTGTGAGGTGTCAGTCTGCCCCTACTGGGGGATGCCTCCCAGTTAGGCTACTTGGGGGTCAGGGACCCACTTGAGGAGGCAGCCTGTCTGTTCTCAGATCTCAAACTCTGTGCTGGGAGAATCACTACTCTCTTCAAAGCTGTCAGACTGAGACATTTAAGTCTGCAGAGGTTTCTGCTGCCTTTGTTTGGCTATGCCCTGCCCCCAGAGTTGGAGTCCACAGAGGCAAGCAGGCCTCCTTGAGCTGCAGTGGGCTCCACCCAGTTCCAGCTTCCCAGCTGCTTTGTTTACCTCCTCAAGCCTCAGCAATGGCGGACGCCCCTCCCCCCAGCCTCGCTGCTGCCTTGCAGTTCCATCTCAGACTACTGTGCTAGCAATGAGTGAGGCTCCATGGGCGTGGGACCCTCTCAGCCAGGCATGGGATATAATCTCCTGGTGTGCCCTTTGCTAAGACGGTTGCAGTATTAGGGTGGGAGTGACCTGATTTTCCAGGGGCCATCTGTCACAACTTCCCTTGTCTAGGAAAGGGAATTCCCTGATCCCTTGTGCTTCCTGGGTGAGGCAGTGCCTCAGCCTGCTTTGGCTCACGCTCGGTGGGCTGCACCAACTTTCCTGCACCCACTGTCCAGCAAGCCCCAGTGAGATGAACCTGGTAATTCAGTTGGAAATGCAGAAATCACACATCTTCTGCGTCTGTCTCACACTGGCAGCTCTAGACTGGAGCTGTTCTTATTCAGCCATCTTGGAATTGCCCCCCATGTTCTTCGTTTACTAATGTGTAATAATTCCACTTCTCCCAGTGGATCGGCCATGCGAAGTTATGATTGCTTCAGTCAATTGAGAATGGCAGAAGGGATTCTATGCCATAAGTCATAAAAAGCCAAACAGCTTCCACCTGATTCAATTAGGGGCCTCCCTCTCAGAACCCAGAAACTCCACTAAGAGATGCTCCAACCACATAGCGATGCCATGTGCAGGTATTTTAAGTCTTCAAGTAATGCTAGCCTAGTTATCAGATATGTGAGGAAAGAAGGCCTGAGTTTATTCCAGATCCCAGCTATTTAAGTCACCCTAGCTAAGGCCTCATTGAGCAGGGACCATGAGTGATTTGCCATGAAAATTTAGGATCGAAATCTGGATGGGCATGATAGTTCATTCCCATAATTCCAGTGCTTTGGGAAGCCAAGGCAGAAGAATCCCTTGAGGCCAGGAGTTTGAGGCCAGCCTGGGCAACATACTGACACCTCCTCTCTACAAAGAAACAAAAATTAGCTGGACATGGTAGTGCATGCCTGTAGCCCTAACTACTTGGGAGGTAGAGACAGGAGGATTCCTTTAGCCCAGGAGGTTGATGCTGTAATGAGCTATGATTGTGCCACCATACTCTAGCCTGAGTGACAGAGTGAGACCTTGACTTAAAAAAAACCAAAAAAACTAAAGAAACATAAAAAACTCCCGAAACACAAATAACAGAAATATGAAATGGTGTACAGTAATCATCTATGTATTTGTTATCTAGGATTTGTTTTTTGTTTAATGTACAAAAATTAAAGGGAATTGTTATTCATCTTGGTAAATATGACACAGTTATTTTTATGTTTTCCTTTTTTTGCATTATGAATATAATGCCAAGATAAATGTGATGAAATGTGAAATAGTGTCCCTAGGTAACACTATTTTGATTTTTCCTAAGTGCCACATATTGTTTTAACACTTTGAACTTTAACTAAGTAGTTTAATCCTCACATTCTCATACATTTGTTATTTTTATCCTCATTTTACAAAAAAAAAAATAGAATCTGAAGCATAAAGTGGTTAAGCAGGTTTTCAAAAAATGATGCATGGTAGATAGTACAGCTGAGATTTTAACCTAGGCATTACCCATTTCTAGACCCCTATGTTTTGTTGACTCTGTGACTGTCACAATGGCACATTAAAAATGCTAATCATCTGTGGTCTCATAAAATAAATGCCATTCTGCCAGCAGGTGACAATTTGGAAATGACGCAGGACTATATGGAGTCCTTTTCATCCCTCATCATCACCCTCTGAATTAGGAGAACTGAGAGATAGTTCACATGTTTCAGGAAGTCATTAAAAAATATTACATAGGACGGTCAACTCAGACAGTAGAGAGGCTGGTCAGAAGGTGTAGCTCAAGTCTTCCTGCAGAGCAGTTGGGCTCAGATAGAATCGAGGGACAGAGCTCTTTCTAGAAGAAAACCATTTCTTTCCAGTCCTGAAATAAGTCCCATCTGCAGTTTCCACTTCCTATGGGCATTTATGTCTTTAAGATCATGTCTTCCATTATCTGCCAGCTCCCCATGCAGTCATAGGTGAGAGAACTGCTTCCTAGGTCTCTAGTTTCATAGTTTTTTTCTGAGAGGTTGATTTTTTGGGTACATTTAAAAAATCTGTATATGTCTTTTTTTTGGATAAGTAGCATGTGAAAATGGGAAAATAAAAATAAAATCACAAATCAGAAGAACCAACTTGTGATTTTGGTTCTGGGCATAACTAGCAGAATTACTTTAAACTTACCATTTCCCTTTGGTGGGCCTATGATTGTTCATCTCTAATATGAAGGTTCATCCCATTAATTCAAGCAGAAAACATTTTTAAAATGTCTCTTGTGTGCCAAACACAATAAAAGGTGCTGGGGAAATGAAAGGGGAAGACCCAGTTCTGATCTCCATGCAGCTTAAAGGGTATTTGTTTTTCTACAGTAGGATACTGCACATAACATAACTGACATCAGCACAATGATAATTTTTTTTTTTTGGTTGGGGGAAGGGCATGTAAAAATTTGGGATAGATAATTCCCAAAGTTCTTTTATTTAGGTATAATTTTCAAAATAGTTAACAAAGGGTAAGGGAATGCATTGCCAAGTCCAAAAATATGCACCACTATCATGCACCAGCTGACTATTGACTCTGCCTCTAAAGTTATAGCAAACACTGCTTTTTGCCTCATTTCTTCTTTGCTAACAATGCTCAGTTTTGTTCAAGTGGAAATGTGCCAGGTCCCAGGAGATGAACTGTGGTTGTTCTCAGTTGAGCATCTGGATACCATCTCCTCTGTGAGTGATTGATATAGGGGATATATTGGCTCAATTCAGACCAGTGAAATGTAAGATAAAGTCTGCTGGAGAGCTTCCAGGAAAGATTTTTCTCCTAGATGAAATGAGAGGGTCACAAGAAGAACCCTCTTTCACTTGCTGTTTTACTCACTGCTTGCTCTCTCTGAGACACCTGGTCACTCTCCTAATTCCTACCTTTGGGCACAGTTATATGAAGATTTTATATCCAGTATTGAAGTAGTCACTTGGCAACATCAAGAGAATGGCAAGAAAATCTCAGACATATCAACCAGCTCTGACTTGGAGGTGCTGTACCCATTTAGAATCCAAATGCCTCTAGATTTATTATTAAGTAAAAAATACATATCACATCACTTAAACCACTCAGTCAAATTTTCTATTATTTGCTGCTAAATACATTGTTAACTCATGAAGTGGTATAATATTTTCTGGCACTGAACTTCCTGTTTATGAGCAAGAGGATCTCGTGTAAAGTGAAGACTCTAATTTTATCTTTTAGGCATACCTAGCTCAGAGGTTCCTCTAGGCTGGCATATTTTGAAGGTTTAGCTTTTTAAATCAATCGATCCAAGAGGACTCCCTCTTCCCTTCTAGGACTGCCCCATTTTCCCCAGGACTGCTCTAGTGGCGTGGTTCTTTGATGCTATGTGAAAAGGCCGTGTCAACAAAGGCCTCTTTGTTCCTGGGTGGGAATTCCAGGCTCAGCAAGGGTCGAACGTGGCATACTACATTTAGACATAGGTTCTTTTACCCTCCAGCCTCTCACATTTCTATCCTATTCTGACCCTTATGGAGAAGAGATTGTTTAAAATAATATTTTTTTTAAGTTATGCTAAGAAATGTTAAATATCCTACAAATAATTTTTTTAACTTTTGCTTTACTTAAGAAAGTAAAAGACCCATAACTTATGTGCTAAGCCCAACTCACATCAGATCCAGACCCATTCTCTTCAGGATTCTGAGTTGACAGAGATAGGGGAAGCCATGCAACTGTGCTTGAGTTATCTGAAACACAAAGCTCAGGGTTTTAAAATTGTAAATGTAGATTCAGTAGGTCTCAGTGGATAAGGAATCTGAACTACAGTTTAAAAATAATAGAGAACTCTTACAGGAACAAAATGTCTCTGAGGTTAGGGAATGTAGGGGATTATGGCAAGTTTAGAGGTTGCACATG
Organism: Colobus angolensis palliatus; assembly: GCF_000951035.1. Lineage (NCBI taxonomy): Eukaryota > Metazoa > Chordata > Mammalia > Primates > Cercopithecidae > Colobus > Colobus angolensis. Next base: position 2,343,208 of record NW_012118710.1, on the reverse strand, counting down.
GTGTAAAAGTTGTGAAACTTCAGTAGCTACTTGCTCTGGAGTGATCTTTTTTGGCAGATTGGAAACTGCTGAGAAAGCATGTGCTAAATTATTGACCACCTGGCAGAAAAAGAACGGAAGGACTCCCAGTTTTTGATGAGGTTAGAAATATTTTTACATCATTGAAGAGAGGAGGGTGTCATGAGGTGAAATACATTTTGTAAGGCTTGAGCAAGTGCTAGTGGGAATCTCATAAACCTCAGCTCTGCCAACCCACTTCATGCATTTTGAGAGGCCTAAGGGATTCACCCTGTTATTTTGATTCATTCAGATGGTAGAGAACAGAAGTTGCCCACAATCAGAGAAACAAACAGCAAGGAGAATCAGGACCAGGCGGAGAAGCAGAAAATATTGTACAGAAGCAAATTTATAAGTTTCTCCAAAAACAAGTAAAGTGTGACCTTCTTAGCCAGGCGCGGTGGCTCGTGCCTGTAATCCTAGCACTTCGGGAGGCCAAGATGGGTAGACTGAGCTCAGGAGTTTGAGACCAGCCTGGGCAACACAGTGAAACCCGTCTGTACTAAAATACAAAAGAAATTAACCTGACATGGCAGCATGTGCCTGTAGTCCCAGCTACTGGGGAGGCTGAGGCAGGAGAATTGCTTGAACCTGGGAGGCAGAGGTTGCAGTGAGTCAAAATCACACCACTGCACTCCAGCTTGGATGACAGAGTGAGACTCCATCTCTGGAAAAAAAAAAAAAGAGTGAATTTCTTAGGCAGATTCCTGGAGTCTCCTTTGTCAAGGGAGGACCCATCTCTACTTCCAGAGAGAGAGAGAGAAAGCGCTTGTGAAAGATGGCACTGTGGAAAAATTTGGAGTTTGCCAGTGTAATTTGACAAATGGCTGGGACCTCACCATAGAACCAGTCAAGCCTCAAGAAGCAATTGCTGCTATTCTACATGCCTGCCCAAGCCTACTCCATCAGGGGGATTTCAGGGCCTTCTTCATTAGTTAGTGGAGTCACCTAAAACAGGGAGAGGTATGCCCAGCAGAGCTGGAGAGCAAGTATCTGATATTTACATGCCCCAAATAGCTGTGAATGACATTGAGTCCACATTCAGCTACCACAGCTAGTGGGACCTCAATGATCTGAGCCTAGAAACATATCTTAGCTGGCTCCTTCCCTTCATACACTGTCTTTTTTGTTTGTTTGTTTTTCTGAGACGGAGTCCCACTCTGTCTCCCAGGCTGGAGTTCAGTGGCACAATCTTGGCTAACTGCAACCTTCCACCTCCCAGGTTCAAGAGATTCTCCTGCCTCAGCCTCCTGAGTAGCTGGGATTATAGGGGCAGCCACCATGCCCAACTAATTTTTGAATTTTTAGTAGAGACGGGGTTTCACCATATTGGTCAGGCTGGTCTCAAACTCCTGACCTCGTGATCTGCCCACCTCAGCGTCCCAAAGTGCTGGGATTAGAGGCGTGAGCCACCAGGTCGGCCTTCATACACTTTCACACAGATATTTCCCCTAAAAAAATTCTTGCATGTTTAACCTGTCTTGGCATCTGTTTCTCAGAGAACCTGGACTAATGCAAGAGCTTTCTAGATCATGCATTTTCAATGTGGGTGACATCACCACATGGATGAGGCATGGAGATAAAAATTGGTTCTTGGGTGCACAAGAAAACTATGATATTATAATAGTTTGAGTCCCTCTAAAGGGATATAAACAGATATACTGCTTCTCTGGTATTAAAATTTTATGGGGTTGGGTGGGAGGGATATATCTAAAAAGACTCCTTGTGGGGACATAATTTTAAAAGGTTGAGAAACTCTTCAAAATGAATAATTCTGCCAGAGAGCAGTGGTTTCAGAGCTTGCATTAAAAATGTCCCTATGAATTCCTCATAGTCAAACCATATGTGAACTTACCTCTCTGATTGTGAGGTGCAGATTAACCTCACAATCAGAGGAGATTAAAGGACCCAGAACAGATGAAATAGGACTGATTAATACACCCTGCCCCAAACTTAGGAGGTTTTAGATATTCAATAAGACGCCAGTGGTTCTCAACATTAGCCCTAAGAAGTAAGAACTTCCCCACCTGCTTATTGGTCCATCATGCCTGGACATATCCCAGGGCAACCCTCTGGAGATCTCTTCCTTGATAGCACAACCTTAAGTCTGTAACAATTATTAACTGGATAGCCAAGAGCACCTTGAAAAACTATTGGAAGATATTTCTTGATGGATCTCTTGCATTTCTGTACATTTTGTGATGAGGTATTGACAGTTTACTTCCTAAATATCTTAAAATGACATTTCTATAGCAAACAGCCTTTGAAGATGGAAATAGGAAGTTTTGACTTGACTGGTTCTATGAAGATGTAAGGAAGAGAGAATATCTGTTTCCTGACCAGGATAGTAAAGATAATGGGACCTCCAGATCAGGGGTTGGGCATGTTTGCTAGAAGCCTCCTTGTAAGATCTGGAGTTGACTAAACTTGGGACTCTTCAGACTCTTCGTGGTGCTTAACAAAAGCATGACCAGGGAGGAATCTTGTCCTTCCTCAGTGAGGAAGTAGCAAACTGAGCAAGAAGATGGAGAGAAAGACCAACACCCAGGATTGGGGATTCAATGGTGCTTTTCCTTTGAGAGAGACTGGTACTCATTCTCCTGCAACATCAAAGAAGAGTAAGTCACTTCCCATTGGCCTTAACCTAGAAGCCCTAAAATCCAAGCTTACAAAACCCAGATGATGCAGTTAGAATGAGAATGTGGTGAAGATGTAGCATAGTCTCTGTTCCACATTCCATGTGACTAGACGTTTATGGTGCTCTGATGCAGCCAGTCCTTCCACTCAGCTCTATCTAACAACTACTGGAAGAAGAAGCAGAATCCTATTGTTCTGAAGATGGAAAAACTATACAGGACAACAGAGTGGCAGGATCACCTCCATGTCTTTCATTACATGATATCATCATCTGAGTGAAACAGTTTCTTTTAGTTTGATAACATATTAAAGCTATTCTAAAAGAAAATCAATAAACAAAAGAGAGTCCACTCTATCTTGTAGAAGCTCCATGTTGAAGAATGTGTGTATATTCTTCACACAGAACCAGGAGTTGTGGGAGAATAATAGTTTAATGGTGAAAGGGGGACTACGAAAAAAAAAAATAGAGGTAGTAATGGGATGCCTATCCCAATGAACTGCCTAGAAACCCAGTGGGAAAGAAAAGGAAATGACAAAGAAAGTTATACTGGACTTTAAAAGTGTTCATTATAAGCTACTATATAATTACTTCTATAATATATGTAATATATATTATATATAATATTACTGTATTTTTTACTAAAATTTATTGAGGACCTACTATATTCCAGCCACTGTTCAAAATGCCCTATTAACTCAATTAACTTTATCAGCAGCACTCTGAGAAAGGACCATTATTATTTCCATTTTATTCATGGGAAAATGAAGTCACAAAGACAATAGCAACATGCCAAAGGTTACAGAGTTAATAAGCTCCAACCCAGCAGCCTCGTTTCCAAAGCCCACACTCTTGACTTTTCTAACACTCTACAGCTTCTCTAATATTCTATTTCTCCCTCCCAGATAATTCTGTGCCTCCATCTATCCTGGGCCCCAAAACTGTCAGAAGAGGAGTGTTCTGATAATTTTTAAAAACTCTTAAAGATAATACTGAATCTCATTAAATTTTTCTTGATTTTATGGGGAATCCCAAATACCCTGTCATCATTCAGTTAAACAGATAATTCAGTTGTTCTGGACGTTCTGCCTGCAAACCAAGACAGCTGTGTATATAATCTTTGTTCCTGCTTATATGGCAATTTCTCTTGCCTTCCTTTCAATTAAGTTGGTTGGTATAATTTTTTGTTGTTCTGATAAGTGAGGCAGTGTTATGTGAGATGCTAACATTAGGGGAAGCTGGGTGAAAGCTATATGAGAAGTCTTGTACTATCTTATTTCTCTGCTGTAAATCTAAAAGCATTTCAAAATAAAAAGTTAAAAAGTTAATGGTAGAGGATGTAGAGACTGGTGACTCTTACTGTGAATCTTCAGGCACACCATGACTCTGCCACAAATTAATCTATGACCTCACTTTTCCTTTCAGAGCCTCAGGTTCCTCATCTGCAGTAGGCTGTCAGGATGACAACAGTCATATATGATCATTTTGTGAGGATTAGATTAAATAATGAATATTATGATTTTAACAGACCACCTAGTAAGTGTTCAAAAAATTGTACCTCTAACTATCATTATTACTACTGTAAATAGAGGCCTGTATCTGAATCCATGGAAGAGTTCAGAGTCTTCTCTATAAAAACCCTAAAGCTACACATAAAATTGCCTACGTAGGCTCAAGTGCACGTCTCTGGGCAAAAAGTCTATAGATTTCATTAGATTATCAAAGAGGACCCTTCCGAAGTGATCTTAAGAATTCTTGGTTTACAATATCCCTGATGAACATAGATACAAAAATCCTCAACAAAATACCAGCAAACAGAATCCAACAGTATATCAAGAAGATAAAACACAATGATCAGATGCATTTTATTCCAGGAATGCAAGGATTGTTCAACATATGGAAATCAATAAACAAGATTCATCACATAAACTGAGCTAAGGACAAAAATCATATAATCATCTCAACAGATGCAGCATTTATGAAAATTCAGCATCTCTTCATGATAAAAACTCTTGGTAAACTAGGCATAGAAGGAACATACTTCAAAATAAAAAGGCCATGTATAACAAACCCACAGCCAACATCATACTGAATGGAGAAAATTTGAAAGCATTCCCCCTAAGAACTAGAACAAGACAAAGATGTCCACTTTTGCCACTCCTATTCAACATAATACTGCAAGTCCTAGACAGAACAATCAGGCAAGAGAAAGAAATGAAAGGCATCCAAATTGAAAAATTGAAAGTCAGATTATCTCTGTTCACTGACAGTATGATCTTATACCTAGAAAATCCTAAAGTAAGCTTGTCTATCCTGTGACCCATGGGCTATATGTGGCCCAGGACAACTTTGAATGAGGCCCAATATAAATGTGTAAAATTTCTTAAGACATTATGAGATTTAGGCATGGACTTCTTATTTTCAAAGCTCATCAGTTATGGATAGTGTTAGTGTATTTTACATGAGACCCAAGACAATTCTTTTTCCAGTGTGGCCCAGGGAAACCAAAAGATTGGTCATACTTGCTCTAAAGATTCCTCCAAAGACTCTCAGATTTGATAAATGAATTTGGTAAAGTTTCAGGATAAAAAATCCACATACAAAAATCAGTAGTATTTATACACACCAATAACGATCAAGTTGAGAACCAAATCAAGAAGTCAATCCCACTTACAGTAGCTACAAAGAAAGAAAGAAAAAAAATAGGAATACATTTAACCAAGAAGGTGAAAGATCTCTTCAAGGAAAATGATAAAATATTGATGAAGGAAATTGTAGGTGACAAAAACAAATGGAAGAACATCCCATGCTCATGGACTGGAAAAATTAATATCATTAAAATGATCATGCTAACCAAAGCAATCTGCAGATTTAATACAATTCCTATAAACATACTTTCATGTTTCACACAATTAGAAAAAACAATTCTAAAATTCATATGCAACCAAAAAAGAGCATTAATAGCTAAAGCAATCCTAACTAAAAAGAACAAAGTTGGAGGCATCACACTAACTGACTTCAAATTATACTACAAGGCTATAATAATCAAAAGAGCATGCCACTGATATGAAAGTAGACACAGAGATCAATGGAACAGAACAGTGAATCCAGAAGGAAAGCCACATATCTACAGCTTATTGATCTTTGGCAAAGTCAACCAAAACATACACTAAGGAAAGGGAACCCTTTTCAACAAGTAGTGCTGGGAAAATTGTATTGCTCTATGCAGAAGACCTGAATCTCTCACCATATGAAAAGTCAACTCAAGATAGATTACAGAGTTAAATGTAAGACCTAAAACTATAAAAGTACTGGAAGAAAACCTAGGGAAAACTCTTTTGGACTTTGGTCTAGGCAAAGAACTTATGACTAACACTTCAAAAGTGCAAACCAAAAAAACAAAAATAGACAAATGAGACTTTATTAAACCAAAAAGCTTCTGCACAGCAAAGGAAATAGCCAACAGAGTGAACAGCCTGTCAGAATAGGAGAGAATATTTGCAAACTATAGATCTGACAGGCAATTAATATCCAGAAATTACAAGGAATTCAAACAACTCAACAACAACAAAAAATAACCCCACTAAAAAGTGGGTAAAGGACAGGAATAGTCATTTTGTAAAGAAGACATACAAATGACCAGTAAGCATATGAAAAATGCTCAACATCATGAGTCATCACAGAAATGCAAATTAGAACCACAATGTGATATCATCTTGAACCAGTGAGTATGGCTATTACTAAAATATCAAAAACTAATTTGGTTAGGACAAATGGAAATTTTTATATATTGTTGGTAGGAATGTAAATTAGTACAACTTCTGTGAAAAACAGTATGGAGAGTTTTCAAAACACTATAAACAAAATTACTGTTCAATCCAGCAATCCTACTATTGGGTATGTATCCAAAGGAAAGGAAATCATTATATTAAATGATACCTGCACTCATATGTTTATCACAGCACTACTTATAATAGCAAAGATATGGAATTGAATTAAGTGTAAATCAATGGATGATTAAATAAAATGTGTTTTTTTATATATACTGGAATAATATTCAGCCATTAAAAAGATGAAATCATGCTTTTTGCAGCAACATGGATGGAACTGGAGGCAATTGTATTAGGTGAAGTAACTCAGAAACAGAAAGTCAAATACCGCATGTTCTCACTTATAAGTGGAAGCTAAATAATGTGTATACATGAATATAGAGCATGGAATAATAGTCACTGGAGCCTCAGAAGGGTGGGTGAGTGAAAGGAGAGTAGGGATGAGAAACTACTTAATGGGTACACTGTACATTATGCAGGTGACAATTACACTGAAAGCCCAGACTTTACCACTACACAAAACTACACTTGTACCCCTTGATTTTATTTGCATAAAAATCAAATTTAAAAACAGAACTCCTGGTCTAAAAGAAGAGCTTTGAAGACTCTAAGGAGAAGAATGAGGGACTTCTCTCCAAAGCATATTTTGTGTTTTGGTTTTGTGTGTGTTTATGCAAGTGTGTGTTTGCTCAGTGACTGTGCTGCTCAAGTTTTTTCCACATACGGATTTATTTTTCCCCTAGGACAGGTTTTGCCTGAAGGAGTGGGACAGAGCATAGGATTTCCGAAAGTGAAGGCGTGGGCATGCAAGGGTGACCTCCTCAGGAAAGACTGACTGCACCTTCTGAAGGGGTGGCTTCCATCACTCTCAGTCTGCCTGCTTCACACTGCTTGCTATGATTTACCACTGCTGGGCATATCTACCTGTGCACGTATGACAGTCTGTCTCCCTACTAGCCTGTGAGCACCAGGAGGCCAGGGATATGGGAATTTTTTTTGTTGTTCATTGCTCCATCCTCAGCTACTAGAACACAGCCAGGCATTCCCAGGCACTTAGTCAACATTAATGCAGTGAATTGAGCTGGCATTGTGGGGACTGCAGGGAGAAGGGCTTCAGCAAAGTAAAGCTGGGAGTGGCGCAACTCCACCTAGCTCTTTGAATTGTCTGCAGGAAGCTGTGCCTGCCCACCTCTTTGCTCAGATTCCACCCTGGGGTGCATCTAGCACTGGCATTTCCCCTCTCTGCTTGCATGGAGGACCCTTGGTGGTCCTCCAGGATGTGCAGGACCACCAAGGGGCTCTTTCCAGCACTGCCTTTCCCAGCACTATTTCTAAGAGATGCTCTGCTTTTGTAAAGCTAAGACCACAGAGGGATGTTGTTATGGGCAAAATTATTCCCCCACCAAATTCATATCCTAAAGCCCTAGCCCCCAGTGCTCCAGAATGTGACTCTATTTGAACATAGTGTTTTGAAAGAAATTATTAACTTCAAATAATGTCATTAGGGTAAGCCCTAATCCAATATGACTGGTGTCTGTATAAGAAAAGGAGATTAGGCGATAGACACATAGAGGAAAGGTCATGTGAGAACATGATAAGAAGGCAGCCATTTACGAAGCAAGGAGTGGAACCCCAGAAGAAATCAATCCCACTGACACTTTGATCTTGGACTTGGAGTCTCAAGAACCATGAGCGAGTAAATGTCTGTTGTTTACGCCAACCCCTGTGTGGTATTTTACTATGGCAGCCCTATAAAACAAATAGAGGTGTTTATTAGGATTTAGGATGTAATCTTAGGGTTCTGTTGAAAGTTGAACCCTTCAGACAAAAAGATGGAAGTTCTGGTCTTCGCTCGTGTGGGGTGGGTAAGCCCTTCAAGTGCAGGGCTCTGACCAGTAACATTGGCATCAACTGTGAATTTATTAGAAATGGAAATTCACAGGTCCTAACCCAGACCTAGTAAATCAGAATCTCTGGGGATGGAGCCCAGAATCCTGTGCTTTAAAGAGCCACCCCAACCTGCCCCACATGTGACTCCCAAGCATGTAAAAGTGTGAGGATCACTGGTGAAGAAGCTGTTGAGCATGAGTTTCATTTCCAGGAACTGGGCTTAACCGTTTTACTTGCCACAGTACTTGTCAAGGTCTGCAAGAGTAAAATAGTGAAAAGAGTATTGTTACTTGTGTCTTCCCTTGAAACTAAGAAAGGAAGCCTCTCTAGTTTGAAGAAAGACAATGAATTCATCGAGGGGTACAATTTTATATATCTATGTAGATATATAAGTAATTGGCCTGAGGAACCACACAGCTGGTAATTCAGCCAAGAGAATCAATCACAATTAGTGTTTTCCTAAAGGAAATCAATGAAAAATTGAGCAGAATGTTTCAGAAACCTCTGGTACTCCAAGCCTTTTCTAGTTGCAGGACCCTCAGTGGGTCTCATTGCTCAAAGACATTTCTACATTCCTTTGCCAAGGAATATGAACTCAAGTTTGAGGCTTCATAGTCTTTTACCACTTTCTGGCTGGGCAATTTTAATGAATGATTATGCTGATAAATTTTGTAATTCCTGGGAAGATGAGAAGCCAGTACAGCTTTCTGGCAAAGCTTTGCAAACAGTGAAGTCTGAAAAGGAATACTGAGGTTTCCAAAGTCTGTAAATTCACAGGACCTTGTTTCAGTCTATGCCTGTTCACTTTGCATGTGCACAAATGGGCTGTGTCTCCCAAGGACTTTGACAGTTTTGCTTCTACTGCTCATGGGTGGCAGAAAAGGCTGGTCTCTTTTTCAGATCAAAAGGCAAGTGAAGTATGCACCTTCTCCCTCTCTGGTTTCCTGGACAATTCTGACTATATCACTCCCAGGATTTCAACCACTACCTGCACCAAATACCAATCCCGTGTCTTTAGCTGTGACTTTCCTGATCCATTTTCCTAATGAGTTCTGGTGGTCTCAATATGAATATCTTGTGAACTACTCAGATTCCACATGTCTTGGGCTTCAGAATCGTTAGTAGCTATAACACATTCATAATTTCAAAGCCAACCAGCCCTTTATGTTTACCACTTCCTATCTTCTTACTCTCTCAAGGCATTGGTCTTGGGAAGTTTTAAGTCTCTTTTCATTCTTCATTTATTCCCTAGCCCAGCTTAAAAAATCACTTCCTTCATTGTCTTGGACTGCCTTGACCCATTATCCCGTTGTCATCATCAACCTATCTTTTGTTACAGTCAGCTCTCCTCCACTCGATACCTGTACCACGTAGATGAACCTGGCCGGAGAACAAACCCCAAATCACACAAACTTGTCTTACTTTCAGTGTATGAGCACAAAACTCAATATGCCCCTTAGTAATCATTCTACATTTTATTCGTTCCCTTTCCAAGATGACTGGTTCATTTCTTCTGTCTCTTCTAATGTCCAGCACTCCCTCCTTTCTCATGCTCAGTTGATGATTGCTTCCCATTTCACTGAAGAAATAGAAACAATTGGAGAGAATTTCCATAATCTCCTGCCAGCTGCTACTCACCTAGCTCTGTCTGTGCCCCTATGCCATGCCCTCTTTCCTACTAAGGGTAAACTTGCCTATTGCTAAGTAAGCCTGAGTGAGTGTATGATCCCACTCCCTTTTACCTATTCAGAGACATGTGTCTAGAAATTATCCCCTCTCTATGCATTATCCAATGCCCTCACTCTTCTGGGGGTCATTCCTATGTTCTTATAAACATATTATTATTTCTCCATTTTAAGAACAAAAGAGGCTGGGAGTGGTGGCTCACATCTGTAATCCCAACACTTTGGGAGGCCGAGGTGGGAGGATTGCTTGAGGCCAGGAGTTTGAGACCAGCCTGAGTGACATGGCAAGACCCCATCTCTACAATAAATGCAAAATTAGCCTGGCATGGTGGTGCACACCTATAGTCCCAACTACTCGGGAGACTGAGATGGGAGAATCACCTGAGTTCAGGAGATCAAGGCTGCAGTGAGCTATGGTGGCACCTCTGTGCTACAACCTGATTGGGCAGAATGAGACCTTGTCTAAAAAAAAAAAACCAAACAAACAAAAAAGCAACAAGGAAGGAAGGAAAGGAAGGAAGGAGGGAAGGAGGAAGGAAAGGAGGGAGAGAAGGAAGGAGGGAGGGAGGGAGGGTGGGAGGA
>NW_012118710.1:2313731-2332375 GCF_000951035.1 Colobus angolensis palliatus | reverse complement strand
AGGAAGGAAGGAAGGAAGGAAGGAAGGAAGGAAGGAAGGAAGGAAGGAAGGAAACCCCTATTTTAAATTTACCTCTCTCTCCAGTTACTTTATCCATTTCTCTGATTCTCTTCAGGGAACCCCTAGGGAGCTGTGTCCACTCACGATTGCTCAGCCATCCCCTCCTGTCATGTTTTGATTTCACTCCAATCAAGCATTCATCCTTCCCCTCCACTCCACTAAAGCTAAACTGTGCTTGTTAAGATCACTAATGACCTACTTAGCTGAATCTAATGGGAACTATTCAGTCCTCTCTACACCGGAAGGTTTTTGTGCCTCCCTTTCCACTTCCTAGAGCTCCTTCCTGACCAGGCCATTCTCTCTTCTGCAGATGTTGGTTCCAGTGTCACTTCTCCATGAGTCTTTCCTTCACCCACCTCTGACTCTGTCAGTATTCCCTATCTCTGCTCCTAATTTCTTCTTTTTCATAGCCCTCACCATAACACACACTCTATATTTGACTTATTTTTCTTTTTAATCATCTACCTCCCTCCACTAGGCTATAAACTACAGGATGATAAAGGTTTTGTCTGTTTTTTCATTGCTGGATGTTCAATATCTAATCTAGTGCCTGGCACATCATGGACAATTAATAAATGTGAACACATAATTTTAAAATAATAAACAATATTTTAAATGATAGAGGAGAGGGCTGGAGGGGTAGAAGTGAACCTGGCCTAGCCAGCTCCCTCCTGGCTGGCTGAGCAGTACTGAGACAATGTCTGAGCCCCTTGCAGGCTGGGTGCCTCCAACCTGCCTTCTTGGCAACACACCCTTTCTTAGTGGGAATAGAGTGAAACTTAGAAACTTGGACTTTTGCAACCACATAAGCAAAGAGCAGTTTTAGGCTGGAAAAGGCAGTATCTGCTTTAAGAAGCTGGGCCTATTTCCTCTGGCTCACCTATGCACCAGCTATGCCAGCAAAGCTGATAAGATTAGAGACAATCACCCCGTTTCTGCCTTCCCTATCCCTCTCATAGGGAAAAATGGAAAGATAGGGGCAGCATTTTAGATTTCCCTCAAAAGATTTTAGGAGAGAGAGAGAGCAATGGTGGGTCTGAGGTGAGGATCAGTGATTTCAGTGGTTAGGTGGGGAGTAAGGCAGCTTCTGGCAAGTGAGTGGTGGAACCCTTGTGTGTCATTTTTCCCCAGTGATGTCTTATGGGATGGGGGTGGCATAACCTTGCACTTGAAATGAAATGTCTCTAGAACTCAAATTGTAGGATTATAAGGCTAAAGTGAATTTTTTTCCTTCTGGTACCACCAAGCAATGCCTACCCAATGAAGAGGATGGGAAAGAGAAAGAAGAGAACATTCAGTTCCCCAAAAGAGGATTCCAAACCCCACTCCATGGGATCAGGCAGGCAGGTAGCAAGGCAGCAGAGTATGGCCAGGAGTCGTCACACCATAGGGCTCAGAGCAAGTGAATCACAAGCAAACCCAGAGGGCCCTGAGCTGCATGCATCTGTTCACAATGCCTGGGCATTACTTGCAGCTCAGTCTACTGATTTTAAAGGGCTAGGCAAGGAGAGACACTTGGCACACAATATGGATAGAAATGCACTCCTGCCTGTCTTCCCTGCATCATCTCTCCTTTTCCTTCTTTCTTCTTGGCACTGAATGTGAGTTCTCTGGTGCCAACCAAACAAAAATTTTAAGAAAATCAAGGTAAGGAACTGTGGGAGCAGAAGGTCCTCTGAGTCACACCATGCAGGTAGCTTTCCTCATGCTGATGTGTGGAGCTGGCTGTGCCCAACAGCTGTGCTCAGTTTTTTAGAAGCCCTGGAACTCATTGAATCCCAGGACACCCCAGTGGATCCCATTTCTTGCTCATAACAAGGGCAATAATTTGACCTTAATAAATGAAGATTTGGCTCCACATATCATCAGGAGTTGTGGGGGGAGCATAATTTCCCAATCTATCAGCTACTGAATGAAAAGAGACCCATTTAGCAATTGAGGATCAATCCATCACGTGTTGGCCATTCAAGCTGCAATAAAAAAGAGAAAAGATGGATGTCAATGTAAAATAGTCCTGTGAATTTTGACATCCTTAGCCGAAGACCCTGTGGAATAGTGCCCTGGCAGGCAGTAATTGTTTTCAACAGCCACTGTATTCTGCAAAAGAGCCTGAAATTGAAAGACTTCACACACATTTCAAAGAAAGTCCACTCACCTGTTTGCTGCCCCATCTGAAGATAAATGAAATGCCTTCATGCTAAGAGGTGGCACAGGCCTTCTTGCACCCAACTTACCATTGCCTGTGCTAGGTCACCTGTGGGAAGGTAGGTAAAGACCTGTGATCACAGCGCACCGTCTCCTTTCCTTCTAATTCATGGACTCTATATTTAGTGATAGGATTTCCAAACTAGTCTTGGACATCATCTGAAATAGAATATGGAGACTTCCTTCTCTGATTATACCACACCCCCGCCCCCTCCCCCGCCCCAAAGATTGACAGTGATTGTCTCTGGAAGCAATATGACTGATTTGTACTTTTATTTCTTTGTAATTTTCTGGATATCCCAAATTTCCCAATAAGAAGGGTAGACTATTTTTATAATTAAACAAAACTATTAACATTTAAAAGAAGGGTGGGGGGTAAAAGAGAAAATGAGGAATTTCTTCTCAATGAAAAGAGAAAAGCTGACAAGATGTAACCACAGTTGCCAGAAGAAAGCCTAACAATCTAAAGGCAACAGACCAGGTTCAATGCCAGCTTCTCACACACAACTGTGGTCTTGTTATTCATCCCTGCATTGTCTTGCGGCTCTGTGAAGCACAGTAGCTCCTGCTTTCTTTTAGTCACTCTGTCAAGGGAGGACAGAAAGCAGGGAGTGATGGACAGCAAGTAGAAAGTGGAAACTTGAGAGTTCTGTTCAGCCCCTTGGTCCCCACTGCAGACACACATCCTCCTGCCACAGGAGGGGACCGGGGCAGACAGCCAGGAGCACTGCACTGGTGTCCATTCCCTGCCTTGCCTGTCTCCCAGGTGCATAGAGAATACCCACACCCAGACCTGTAGCTTCCCTGTCTGTTTAAACAAGCTGATGTTTCTTGGTTGAATTTTAACCACCTCATCCATCAAACTCCTTCTCAGCCTTGAAAGCTTCCTGCAGGTGCAAACCCTCCTAGTATCACCCACAGGCTCCTGTACCTGAGGAAAATTAGCTCCCCTTCTCAAATTCTGATTTTTGGCAAAAGGCAAATCCCTGGGCATGGCTTTACAAGCCCTTCCCTATCCATCTGCAATTTGGAATTTCAGCTTACTTCAACTCCACTCACCTGACATTTCAATTTTCCAGACGAGTAACAGCTGCCTGGCTTCACCGTATGCTTTTATGCCTCTGTCTTTGATGCTGTTTTTCCCTTGTGTCAAGAATACAGCTCCTTTATGTTGTTATCCATTTGGAAAATTTTGATTCATCCCTCTATAGCCAATATTCTCAGATCGCTCCCAGATCCGAGGAGCAACCCCTCCCATCTGATTGTTTATTTGCCTTATCATATTTCTAGATTTTACGATTCACACACACAAAAACTGTTCATTCATCTCTATGTTCTCAATAGTCACATAGCAGCTATTCTCTAAGTGTTTGATGAAGAAATAAATGATGTCTTTCACCAAGTTTTATCACGCTCTGCGATTATGCATTCAAGTCAAATCACAGTGGAATTTGTTTGCTTGTTTTCAATGTATTCCTCTGTGGCTGGACTATTTTAGTTTTTCTTTTTTGTTTTATTTAAGGGAGCAAATAATTATAAATTTAAACAAATAAAATATGCAGGTGAGTATACACCATTCCATCAACAAACAAGTACATATTGAACCCTCCTTTTGAGCCTAGCTCTGCACTGGGTTCTGGGGAGACATGTATCTTGTTAGGCAAGAATGAGAAGGAGCATATTGTCTGAGATAAAGCTGAAAAGATGAATATATGTTTATTTTGGTTAATTAAGATTAGTAAGGTGAATCTGATTCACATTGCGTTTCAGTAGTGCCTGTGTATAAGTGCATTAATTCAGAGATAATGGTAGCAGTGTGCATAGGAATACCAGGAGAAAGCCTAATGAAGAAACTGAGCAGTAGTTGCTCCTTGACGTGTCAGGCTTTGCACACACACATGTGTGCAAAAATGTGTGTGTCTACACTTCAGAAAGACAGGAAGCCTTTATTTTCTCTGCGTAATGCTGCCCTTAACACATGGGGCAATCTCATGCTCAACAAATTTATTCACTTTCAGCAGGGTTACTCAGCCTCAGCACTACTGACACTGTGGATGGGATAATTCTGTGTTGTGAGGGTTGTCCTGTGTGTTTAGAATGTTTAGCAGGATTCATAATCTCCACCTACTATATGTTGGAGCATCCTCCCCTCCCTCTGTCCCATCATGTCAATCAACATTTTCTCCAAACATTGCCAATTATCTTCTGTGAACAAACTTCTCTAAGGTCCAGTTTTGGCAAATGTGCTTTTCAGACTTGCTTTGGAGGAGTATTCTTAATTTTTTGTTAGGATGCTTGCAGGGGAGGGGAGGGAGGAAAAAGGGGAGGGTGGTGGGGGAGAGAGAGAGAGAGAGAACACAGGTTACCACGAAGATAATTCCTAAAGAACTGGTGCTTTTGTTTTGTAAATAGCTACTGTTAGGAAAATGAAGAAAACACACTATTCATTGTCTATTTCCTAGTGTTTATTACTCATCCAAGATGAACAAGTAATACTCTAGAGTGATATTAAAATGGTACCCAAGGCCATGGAGTATGACTTTGAATTAAGCTTTGGAAATATTCCTAGCAACACATTTAATTAACTAGGATACTTGGTTGATATTAAATCCACATCAGCTAATATTAAAAACATATATATTGAGGTTTAACAGCTTCAGGAGAGCTCAGGATCTGATTGTGATGTTGTTCATCTCAATGTACAGGTTCATTGAATCGTTCCAAATGGAGCACTGGGGATTAGAACATTACCACTGATTTGGAGAGCAAAGTGGGGAAAATTAAGTTGTTGTGTAACAATGTTTATATTCTAAGCAATGTTTATAACGAGCTATACAAACAGGTTGGGAGAACTTGCTCCATTGATGGCAATATCCTTCCTCTACCTCAGAATGCTTGGGTCTCAAAAGCAAAATCAGAACAAGCGTAGGGGTAAAATGACCATGTGGTGCTACTTTCCTTATTTAGAGGATGAAATTTTGCCCCTCTAGCAACGTTCACTTCAATGTCCATGATTTTCACTAAGGTTATCCTTTTTTTTTTGATCTGGGCTTGGAGGAAGAAAAATAGACCACTATCTAAAAGCAATTTGTCCCCACCTAACTGAGATGGGGTAGGCATCTGATAACAGGATTGGGGAGATTATCTGGTCAAGGAAGATGCTGGTAGATTAAAAAAAAATGGCAAAGAGTGTTCCTTAATGTTTCATCCAACAAATGTGTTAGTTATCAGCATATCTAATCTGGTCTATAAAATCCAAATTTTATGGAGTCAACCCTCTTACAACACACTTCTTTAATATTTTGCTTACCTGCATAACTTTAACCTTCTTACTTATTCCATATATATGTCATCAGCTGCTTATTAATAGTTTCTTGTGTGTCAGTTTTGTGTTCCCCAAAATATTAAAATATTCCTAAAGACTAAATTAGGAAATGGAGCAGAGCCTGTGAAGAAGCAAATTTCAGCCCCCAAATTCCTACCTGAGCCCCATGCTCCTTCAGTAATCTGTTGTCCTGCTCCTGGGGAATATCCACGGACTTGCCATGCTCGCCAACAGGAGGCCCCATGGTGGGTGCTGGGATCTCACTTTTGAGCCCATGTGTCATTAAGCACCCATTTCTTAGCCTGTGCCCACTTGCCAGAACCCAAAAATGTCAAAATACTATGCTTTAGCAAAGCCCTGATGCCAGCCTCCACATCACCCCACCAGCACTCTCTTCCTCTTCTCCCGTGGGTGCCTGCCAGGAGGTTTTCCCAGACCTGCACCATTCCTACCACTGTGACAAGCTACAATTATTTTTTAAAAAATACAACAGGCTGGGCGCGGTGGCTCAAGCCTGTAATCCCAGCACTTTGGGAGGCCGAGACGGGCGGATCACGAGGTCAGGAGATCGAGACCATCCTGGCTAACACGGTGAAACCCCGTCTCTACTGAAAAATACAAAAAACTAGCCGGGCGAGGTGGCGGCGCCTGTAGCCCCAGCTACTCGGGAGGCTGAGGCAGGAGAATGGCGTAAACCCGGGAGGCGGAGCTTGCAGTGAGCTGAGATCTGGCCACTGCACTCCAGCCTGGGCGGCAGAGTGAGACTCCGTCTCAAAAAAAAATAAAAAATTAAAAAAAAAAAAAATACAACAGTGCCTGTGGGTTTTTCCTCCTGATTACAAGGGACAGAAAGTTTTTGTGTCAATAAATTCCTATAAACCTGCATTTTTTTTTTTCCTGAGTGATGTTGCTACTTCACTCCTCATCAATCAGTGTTTCAACTCAGCCGACCCTAGATGGGATCAATATGGCTACGTGCAGGTTTGGCTCCACTGAAGTACACAAGTATCTTTGCACTAGCCTGCTAATTAGAAGAGAGGGCGTGGATGGGATCACAGTCTTATTCTTTTCATTTAAAAAAATAAAATATAACTGTTCCAATACTTTGGACTCAGGGTAACTTACTGTCGCTAGAGACTAGGATAGCAAAAAAACAGAGACAGGAAAAGGCAATCTGAAAACATGGAGGTGTATTAAAGGCATTTAATAATGTGGTATTTTTTTTTTAATTGCCAATCTCACATCGTAATAAACAAGATAATGTCCTGAGTGTGGCTGTATTGGTTCTCTGGAGAAAAATAACCAATAGGATATATAAGATATATATATATATATATAAATTGAGATATATAAGAGGGATATATCATGAGAATTGATTCATGTGATTATGAGGGCCGAGAAGTCCCACAACACACCATCAGTAAGGTGGAGAATCAAGGAAGCCAGTGCTGTTAAGTCAGACCAGGTTCAAATTTCTTAGAACCAGAGGTGCCAGCGGTGTCACTGTCAGTTCAAGGCAGAAAGGCTGAGGGACTGGAGGGCTGCTGGAGTAAAGACCCAAGAACCTGCAGCTCTCATATCCAACAACAGAGGTGCATGTCCCAGCTCCAAAAGAGACAGTGAATTTGCCTTTCCTCTGCCTTTTCTTTCTATCCAGGTTCTCAATGGATTGGATCATGCCTGCCCACAGTGGGGTCAGATCTTCTTTACTCAGTCTATTGATTCAAATGTAACCTCTTCCAGAAAGAACCTCACAGACACACCCAGAAATACTGTCTTATCAGCTGAGTGTCCCTTAATCCAGTCAAGTTGACACATAAAATTACCCATCACAGTGGGATTCTGAGAGGTTCCTGTCTACTTTAAGATCTAGTTTTGGCTGAGACTTGCCTCTCTTGCTTATTTCTTTAACCTGATGCACTTTTTCGAACCTTTGAATTAAAATAAAAGTAGCCACTGTATCAAGTACATTGATGTTTGTACCTGACAGCTCTGGTCTCCTGACTCAAATCTTGATAAATAATGATGTCTTCAATCTTTGTTCCTAAGACTGTCAGCTCCCCACAGTCCTAGGGCTGAGCACTGTACCTTCAGGCACATCCACCAAAAGTGCAGATGGGGACTGATGGTGGAACAGTGATCATAGGTGGGAACAGCTCACCATACAGCTCTAGGAGAATGCAGGTCGTGTCTCTGCTCTTTCTCTGCCAATCTTTCTTTTTCCTCCTCCAAAAAATATTACACCAATGTATGACCTTCAGAAGTCAAAAATTCTGACTAACTGAAAGCTCTGGGGTAGCATGTTTTGATTGTATCTTGACAAGGTTTACTGCTGGGGGGAGAAGTTGTCTTAATATTGGCTGCAAGCGATGTTGCTATGGAGGCAGAGCTCCCTGCACTTGGGCCCGGGCTTCCATCTCTCACTGGAAAGAACCTGAGGACTTTCACAAAGAAAGTTGATGTGTATGTGACAGGCACAACTATATCTGTTTCCTCTCTTCTCTTCTCTCTTCATTAATTACATCTTACAGGCATGCACACTGAGAAATGTATGTATAAGTGCATATAAATACAGAGATTAAAAGCTACCATCCAAAGAGGTGTTCAGAGTTATGTATGTACTCATTAAAACACCTATTAGTTAAAACTAAGAAAAGTCCATTAAAAGCTAAGTTCCTTTTACAGAGTGACCAGATTTGAACTTGAGTTTGGTCAAGACAGCACACCACAGCACCCTGATTCGCCATGGCATTTTGCTTCTGGCCACTTGCTGTATTGAGTATTTCCCCAGGCAAAGGGGCACACAACTTAGTAACTGGGCTGGAGTCTCACATCTGCCCAGCAGCACGTTTGCAAAAAAAGATTACCTCCAAACAGGTCTCCCTGGCTCTTTGGGGGTCATGGGGCTTCTCCCAGGTACTTGTAACCATCCTGTCTTATGTGGCATGGCTGTCCCACACCCTCCACCATTGCTCCAGGTGAGGCCAGGGTGAATCTCCAATATTCACAGTAACATTCTCTCCTGCTGCTGATGGGCAAATTTCCTGCTCTGTGGTGGCTGTGCAGGTTCCCTGGGCACTGACCAGTCTGCAGAGCAGAACTGCCTTGAGATCTCTGCCTGTGAAACAGACTTTAATGGTATCATCTGTTCTGTTTTGTCAAAGCCTTTTCTCTTTGCTGCTGCTCCTCCTTTCACTCTTGTTTCTCTTAGGGTGACTTTCTTGCCATTAAGCCTCTCAGTGAATGCTGAGGGGTTTCTCCTGGGTGGCCACCAAAAATCCCTCTAAGTCCAGCCCCAACCCCCTTCTGCAGGCCCTACGAGACTTAGCACTCTTGCCTTCTGTAGCTCTGGTCAGGGTGGGTTATTGTTGTCTGCCAACATGCATGTCTCCCTCAAACTACAACCATGAGCTCCTGGAAAGTTGAGTTTCATTCATTCCTATGTGTGGATTTGTGTCTCCTACCAAGGGCATGATATTTCCACTTGGGATAACTGATAGACCTCCTAAACATAGCACCTACAAAATGAGGCTCCTGCCTTTCACCTCAAGCCTCTTCCTTCTCAAATGTTCTTCAACTCAGTAAGCAAAAATCCTGTTCTCTAGTTGCTCAGGTCAAAAACTTGGGGACCATCTCTGATTCCTCTTATTTTCTTATAATCCATATTTACTTCAACAGCAAATCCTGTTAGCTCAGCCTTCAAGATACACACAGTATGTGAACACATTTCACAGCCTCCACTGTTTGGACTAGGTTTAGTCCAAGCCACCTCTGTTTCTTGCCTGTACAATTTTCAGAGCCTCCTAAGGGGAACACGGCTTGCTTGCCTGTCTGTCATCTATAATCCATGTAGCGGCGGGCAGTGGGCTGAATGGAGGCCTCTGAAAACACACATCCGTGTCTTAACCCTCAGTGATTTAATTCGAAAAAGGGGTCTTTGTAGATGGGATTATGCTAAGGATCCAAAGATGGATTATCACGGTGGGCCGTAATCTCAAAGACAAGTGTTTTATAAAAGACACCCAGAGGAGAGACATGGGCAGAAGCAAAGAAGATAATGAACACAGAGGCAGAGATTGGAGTGATGTAGCCTCGAGGAAGATCAACAGCCACCAGAAGGAATTAAGGAATGTCCCCTAGTGTCTCCAGGAAAGGACTAGCTCTAAGATCTAGATTTCAGACTTCTGGCCCCAAGCACTGTAAGAGTATACATTGCTGTTGTTTTAAATCACCCAGTGTTGGAATTTGTTATGGCAGCCCTGGAAAACTAAACACAGACCAAAGCACTCTTCAGGTTGTTATGCCCCATATGTCCCTCCAGTGTTCTCTGTCCCATCCTTGAAGGTACATTTCCCCAACTTCCTTGAGAAAGCTGAGATAAGTCCTTCTTTAAGAGAGCCCAATAAGCACCCTAGCCTCACGGGGAAGTGCTTCCCACCCCTTTCCAAAAGCAGCATCAGCAGCATCTTGAGCACCAGGTGAGTATCAGCTGTTCAAGAGAATCCCCAGGCCAACAATGGCAGGTCAGAGGGTGGCAAGACCAACCCCAGATGTTTCAGAGGCAATGCTGGTGGATGAAGGACTGTAAGGGGAAGGGTAGCAGGCATTAGCTGCACCAGCAGGATGCCCCAGGGCCTCTGAGAACCTGCCATTGAAGGAGGCAGTGATGGTCCACCCAGTGATTCTGCTTGGTGGATTCTCATACCGCTGCAGGGACATGGTGAAGATTTGCTCAGCCTTGCATGGACCAGGTCGTTAAGAGAACGAGGAATTTCCCACTTGCCTGGCTCTCTCCATTTGCAGAGCCCTGAACTTTACGTTATTTTATTGGAACCTAACAACCATCCACAAAAGGTGATAGAAACATCCCTCTGCCCATTTTATTCTAATCTTAAAGATGAGAAAACAGAAATAGAAGAAAGTGACTTCTCTGAGTTAAACTATCTGTAAGAGGTCAAGCCAGAGCTTAACCTGGCATCTAGAGCATTTCCACATTTTTAAAAGCTGTCTCAAACATGCTTCAACTTATTTCTTCAAGCCTATACCAGGCTTTGTTTTCTAACAGGAAAATACGACCAAATAGCTTGAGATATTTAGAGTCTGTCTGACATTTTGTTCTTGCCATTATCCTGGGCTAATTAAAAATGTAATATTAAAAAGGAAATTTCCTTATTAGGTTTACTTTTGACATTCCATAAGAAATGCTAAGTACTCTACTTGGAAAAGACAATACTGATTTTCACAGTCAATGCATCAGGACACATATATTTGGCCCAATCAGGAGATTTTTCACCATGAATTTGATTGCACAGTTTTGCTGGTCAATGTAGTAGTGGATACATTCGGAAGGAAAGATTACAAGAGAAATATCACCTGCAAATCATGTGTAACTCTTGAGAAAGTATACACAATCAGGCCGGTTGTGGTGCCTCACTCTTGTAATCCCAGCACTTTGGGAGGCCAAAGCAGGTGGATCACTAGAGGTCAGGAGTTCAAGACCAGCCTGACCAATATGGTGAAACCCCATCTCTACTAAAAATACAAAAATCAGCCCAGGCATTGTGGTGGGCACCTGTAATCCCAGCTACTTGGGAGGCTGAGGCAGGAGAATTGTTTGAACCTGGGAGGCAGAGGTTGTAGTGAGCTGAGATCACACCACTGCACTCCAGCCTGGGTGACAGAGCAAGACTCTATCTTAAAAAAAAAAAAAAAAAAAGTATACACAATTAAACTTGCTCTAACTTTTTGTCTTTGTTGTTGGCTTCCAAACAGGGGATGGAGGGAGGAAGGGCAGGGAACTAACCTAATGAAATTCTTCTATGTTCTGGTCTTAGTGCTTGGAGCCTCAGTGCTTGGGGGTCTTCATGCAGTCATTTTATTGAATTTTCCCACATTCTACTTCATTGGGTTATTTATTTATTTCTTTTCTTTTCTTTTTTTTTGCAGATAAAAAGAAACAGATATGAAGAGGTTAAATATCTTACCCAAAGTCACCCAGGTTACAAATGACCAAGAATTATTTTGTTTGGTTGGTTGGTTATTTTTTGAGACAGAGTCTTGCTCTGTCACCCAGGTTGTAGTGCAATGGCATGATCTCGGCTCACTGCAACCCCTGCCTCAGGGATTCAAGTGATTCTCCTGCCTTAGCCTCCCGAGTAACTGGGACCATAGGCACACGGCATCATGCCCAGCTAATTTTTGTATTTTTAGTAGAGACAGGGTTTCACCATGTTGGCCAGGCTAGTCTCGAAATCCTGACCTCAGGTGATCTGCCCACCTTGGCCTCCCAAAGTGCTGGATTAGAGGTGTGAGCCACTGCACCTAGCCAAGAATGTTTTAAAATAAGCCACCATCACAGATTGTTCCTCCACACCTTGGGTGCAGCACGTGTGTGCTATGGAACACTGTGGGAAAATGAGAGTTCCTCCTGAGGATTCCCATGAAGATCTTTTATATAGGAAACATTTTTTTTTTTTTTTTTTCACGGATTGGGCAAGCTGTCTTATTGAGCAAACAGCAGCAGCATCTGATCTTGAGTAATGTCTGTGAGAAGCGAGAATGTGACAGCTTCCTTAACATCATTACTAGCAGAGTTCTTAATTAACCTGCCGATAAAGTCAATAATGGAGATCCCCCTTGTTTTAGAAATGAAGACTATTTGATTACTTCTTCCTCTGGGATATTTTGGCCGTTTGCGGTCCTGTAAGTTTGGTTCAGAATTCTAAGACCACCCTCTAGCTAACCGCACTTTTAAAATGGCCCCTTCTTGGTGTTTCTACAGCTTACCAAACTTTTTGCATATATTGATGCTGTCAACCTTTGTGACAATTTTAAGGCACACAAGAATATGTTAATTTTTCAGAGTAGTAAACAGAGATTCAGAGAATTTGAGAACTATGCATAGAATTACAAAAACAGTAAAGACAATCTGAGCACCTTGCACAGAATTACACAAATGGTAGAGAGTAGAGGCAGGATTTGAATTGATGTCTTTGACCTCCATTCTGGTCCCCTTTCCTGTTCTTATCCACCAAATGCCTTGGGCTCCCAACTATGATAGAGGCTATTGGAATGTAGCCACAGTGTTCTCTAGATACCGTATCTAGCTTTCCAAGAAGAAACTGAGGGGGAGCAAACATCTTATGGTGCCAAGGTTAGTGCAAGAGCTTGCTACATATCCACATCCTTATCATTCTTGAAACTTTCTTTACTCAAAGCCAAGTTAAATGACTCTAAAGCTATTGGATGCTATTTTTTTTATATAAATGTTCAACAGAAAGACATACTAGCTATGAAACAGGAACTCAGATGTTTACTTTTGAGTTTTCATCAGATGGCATCCAGGACCTTGGGAACACGGAATACTACCTCATACTTTCCTACTTACCACATATTTGCTCCTTTCTATGTATTTGTCCATTAAGCCTATTTTATCAAGAAGGAACTAGAATCACAAAGCAAAGGACTAAAAGCTCCATCTCCACATTGAAAAGTAGCTTTCCCATCAAATGGCAAATGCTTCCTCTCAAAGGTTGAATAGTACAGCACTTAAAAAAGATTTCCAGCTGGTTACATTTAAGGGGCTGGAAAAAAGGCTGCTCCCAGAATATCTACTGGCTGGAACCCGTGATGTATTTTTGTTTGATATTGAATTGGAAACATTTTCTCTTGTGCTCTATTCCTGCCCCTTGAAATTGGGTCCTATGTCTCGCAGGCATGAAAGCCTCGGTGGCATCCAGAGCTTCCATAAAGGCTGCAGGAGTTCTCAGCCCTCATTATCGCGGCCAGGCTAAGAGGGTCTCCCACTCAGACCCATGCCTGAGGATGTGCACACAGGACCAAAGGCTGTCTTCCGACATTATTTTGCAGTCACAAACTCTTTCCCAATAAGAGGCTGTGAAAATAGGCAAGAGCAGGTCCTCTAGAGCAGGGGATGCAGGCTCAAGTCTGTCTTCAATATCTCTTAGGATTTGTCACCTCTGACCACCCAGCATGCTGCAAGCTCTCCTGGCCTCTGTCACGTGGCCCTGTGTGTTCTCTTGAATACCACCCCGACTACTCTGGGATCATTTTCTCCTTCTTCTCTTTCCCCTGCCACCCCCTACTCCTCTTCCTTTAACACCTTCTCCTCCTCCTTCTCCTCTTCCTCTTTCTCCTTCCCCTCCTCTTCCTTCCTCTTCTCCCTGTCCTCCTCCTTCTCCTCCCCCTCCTTTCTCTCCTCCTTCTCCTCCTTTCTCCTTCTCCCTTTTCTCCCCCTCCTTCCCCTCCTCCTCCTTCCTCTTTCCCTCTCCTCCTCCTTCTCCTCCACCTCCTCATTATTCTCCTTCTCCTTCTTCTTCTCCTCCATCTTCCTCTCCTCCTTTTCTTCTTTTTCTCCTCCTCCCTCTTCTCTTTCTCCTTCTCTCTCTCCCCTTTCTCTCTCCCTCTCCCTCTTCCTCTCCTTCTCTTTCTCCTTCTTCCTTCCCCTCCTCCTTCTCTTATTTTCCTGATGTTAGACTTTGCCAGGCTTTTATTCTCTGCTTTTAAAATCTCTGCTTTTCTAAGTCTCCTCTTCTCAAAAACTATTGAAGTACTTTTTGAGGAGTGCTCTGTTCCATCCCAAATATAACTCCTTCTCACCAGTGTCTTATATTCAAAAGGTAAAACAAATAGAAATGTTCTGTGGTGCCGTTTTGCTGTTAGATCTCCTTGGTGACTCATTTCTTCCTGTGTATTTGAGCCTTACTTTGGTGGTAACCATAGTTATGTGTTTATTTGTGGAGATGACTCCAAAATCTGAATGTCTCACCCTGACCTCTGATATGGAATGTTAAGTCACCTCCTGAACATTTTGAATTCTTTGTCATGCTTTTATCATTCACCATCATTGAGAGAACAGTGGTAGTCATACATCTCACAGGAATTCCAAGCAACCAAGCAGGGATTGACTGGCTCTGATAGCAAACAAAGACTGGTGGCATCCAGTCAAGAAAGAAAAACTAACCATCTCTGGAGAAGGACCAAGATCTCAAATCACTTTCTCTAGGAGCTGTCACAAACACAAATCCACCCCACACTGGCATCCACGGTCAAGGGATTTGATTTACTTGGGGCCAGAGGATTGAGTGGCAGCAGCTCTCTGTATCAGGAAGGTACCAGCAAGATAAATGAAGGCAGAAATCCTAAATGTGGCAGAGAAAGCCAGAAGCAAGGTGCAGTCCTGGGGGAAAAAGGCAACAAGAACTAGACAAAGTGTTCATTGAAGTAAACTTGGTCTCAGAAATGATTTCTAGACCCAGGGCTGACTGCAATAGGAACATCAAATTCCAATGCTAGGAAGAAAGTAAGTCAGGTGAACAGGGCCCTCAAAGTGTCAAAGAGTATGTAGGACTGTAGGCCGGGCCCTGGGACTAGCAGACTGTGGAAAAGCCTCCTCCTCAGTTGCAAGAAATAGCTCCTGAAGAGCTTGACGTTTGTGTTCTCAGTAGTACAGAAATTAGATAGAGCTGAGTCTGTGAGATGCAGGCCCTTTGTGCCTTTGGCCAAGGAAGGCAGGGAGAGGGTTCAGGGTGAGCAATGGCTGATGGAAGTCTCACCTGCTTGAACTGGGCGTCTTTCTCCAATACGTTTCCCATGTTGACAAGTCTCTGCTGCTATTTTCTCTGACATCACATCTGAAAGCTTTGCTAGATTTGACTTTTTCCACCTTTCACTCTGTCTTATTTATGCCATTATTATGTCCTAATTAGACCTGTGTTTGATCATTAGTGACATTTTCATTATTTTCAAGAGTTGGTAGCCATGTTGGTTAAGCAGTTTCCATTTCGATGAATCCATTATCCACCCCAGTTTCTCCCCATCAGTCTATTCCGCATGGTACCAGAATAATTTTTCAAAAATCTAAAAATCCTTATTTTTTAATCATACTATTCCCCTCTTTAACAATTCTCAAGGATCTGGCATTATCTACAGAATAAAGTCTAAATCCTCTAATTTAGAATGGAACCATTGCATGATCTGGTCCCAGCCCACTTTTTTTCTCACCTTAGCTTTTACTCAGTCTTAATCAAACTGTCTCCATGGAGGCAAGACTACCTCTTGTACTAACTCCTGCTAGCTTTCTTCTTGCAGCCTCTGCCCATGTTGCTCCCATTGCTCAGATGGTGTTCCCCACCTGTCCTCTCCCTTATCACTGCTCCCACCAGCCTGGCTTCACTTGTTAAAATCCTGCTCAATTACGAAAAAGAGCTAATGCATGCTGGGTTTAAAACCTAGGTGACAGGTTGATAGGTGCAGCAAACCACCACAGCACATGTTTACCTATGTAATAAATCTGTACATCCTGCACATATACCCTGGAATTAAAAAATAGAATATAATAAAAGGCCAGGTGCAGTGGCTTACACCCGTAATCCCAGCACTTTCGAGGCCCAGGTAGGAGGATCACTTGAAGTCAGTAGTTCGAGACCAGCCTGACCAAGGTGGAGAAACCCTGTCTGTACTCAAAAAAATACAAAATTAGCCTGGTGTGGTGGCACATGCCTGTAATCCCAGCTACTCGGGAGGCTGAGGCAGGAGAATTGCTTGAACCCGGGAGGTGGAGGTTGCAGTGAGCCGAGATCATGCCATTGCACTCCAGCCCAGACAACAAGACCCAAACTCTGTCTCAAAAATTAAATTAAATTAAATTAAATTAAATTAAATTAATTAAAATAAAATAAAAATAAAAATAAAAAGTAAAATCCCATTCAACTCTTCTCTCAACTTCCTTTGAATCTCAGCCCTCCAGGAATTTTCTTAGTATTTACCACCTATTCCACTATTTTGGTATATATATGTGTGTGTGTGTGTGTGTGTGTGTGTGTGTATAGCTCTCTCTATATATATATGTATATCTGCTCCTCTAGTTAGTTATTCTTAAATGCTTTTCCTGCTACATTCTAGTAGATAAGTACCACTGGAGATATTACCTCGTGTTTATTGATTTTTACCAGAACATCTAGCTCCCTGTTAGGTGTTCAATTTTTTTCAATAAATAAATGTTTTTCTTTTTAACATCGAGGTCTGCAAACTCTCATGGCTGCTATTCCATTTAATGCATTCAACGCAGTGATCAGTTCTACTTTTCTAATACATAGAACCTACTTTGAGCTGCATTTCCTCTAGTGGGAATGGGTTGGTAAGGATCCATTTGCACTCATTCATGAGGTTTCCCCTGTGACCAATAAAGGGGATTTGCATGATAGCATCCCAAGGTCATAACTTCTGAAAAGGTTTTTGCTTCTATAGAGTTAGCTGAACATAATGGACTTTGAACCGACAACCTTGGCCTTTTTAACAGAATGAATTTAACCATCAGAGGGACATGGGTCCTGATAGACTTCAGTTTGGTTCAGTTATTTTCATTATAAATTATTCCAATTTCAGACATGCCCACAGATATACTCATTATGGGAGACATCCCTTCTCTCCTCCTACCCCATCCCTGTATTATTATATTCCACTTAGCACTTGAGCCTCAACTCTCCTATAGACCCTTGCAGGTACAGGGATAAGACTGGGCCATGAACACCCAACGACAGCAAAATCTTTGAGGAAGGGAAATAAATAACACTTTTTTCTCTGTTCTAGTTTTGAGCAAGTTCAGCAGTTAGGCAAACAGAAATAGCTGCCAAATATTACCACTTTACTGATAAAATCTATATGGAAATATACGATTTATGTATATGGGCAGCTAGTCTTCCTTTTTTGAGATGGAGTCTAGCTCTGTCACCCAGGCTGGAGTGCAGTGGTGTGACCTCTGCTCACTGCAGCCTCCACCTCCTAGGTTCAGGCAATTCTCCTGCCACAAGTTCACTTCACCACATGCCAAGCTAATTTCTTGTATTTTTGGTAGAGACCGGGTTTTACCATGTTAGCCAAGCTGGTCTCGAACTCCTGACCTCAGATGATCCAGCCACGTCAGCCTTCCAAAGTGCTGAGATTACAGGCATGAGCTATTGCCCCCAGCCTAGGCAGACTTCCATGCCTGGTAAGTGCCAGGACCAGACTGGACTAGGGTAGCCCTCAGTGCCTGAGCCTCATCCGATGCCCTGCTAGGGCGGAGGCCATCCTTGGAGGTGAACTGTGGAATATGGGAGGAGATGAAGCAAGCAAGATGGCTCCTTTTCCCTAAATTTCCCAATCAAATTAGTCACTCCACCTTCCCTACGAGAGAGGAGGTGAAGGAGCTGGAATGTTATACTCCCTGAGCTTTCCTACCTGGGAGGAAACATCGGAAGTGGGAAGGAAACCCCATA
This sequence comes from Colobus angolensis palliatus, assembly GCF_000951035.1. NCBI lineage: Eukaryota > Metazoa > Chordata > Mammalia > Primates > Cercopithecidae > Colobus > Colobus angolensis. The sequence goes on along the minus strand of NW_012118710.1, from coordinate 2,314,507 downwards.
CTCCATAACAAGGGATACCCTTGTGCCACTCCTGAACAGAAAGCTTCCACCCATCTTATCCCCACTGAAGTTCAGAGCACTTCTAAGTTACTTTTTTCTCATCTCTCCAGCAATTGGTTATTCACCTAATCAAGGTCAGAGCAATATTTAATTTAGGACTGGAAGTTTCAAAAGAATATATATGCTAGATTCAAAAACGTTCTGGATTAAAAACATGAGTAATTCAACAGCTCCATTCCAACTTTCTGGAAAAAAGCTTATGCAAACATGACAATAGCTCAGTGAGGTCACTTGGAATTTGAGCCACACAGCAGAACCACACACATGTGAGAAGCAGCTGGAGGGAACGCACTAATTCTAAGGGGCTGGTGCTATGGCAACTTGCTAAGTCTGCTCCACGCTGTGGCTTGGAATTTTCTCTTTCTTTCTTTTCCTTTATTTATTTATTTTTGTTGTTGTTGTTGAGATAAGGTATTGCCCTGTCATCCAGGCTGGAGTGTAGTGGCATGATCATAGCTTACTGTAGCCTTAACCTCCCAGGCTCAAGCTGTCCTCCCACCTAAGACTCCTGAGTAGCTGGGACTGCAGGTGTTCACCACCATGCCCAGCTAGTTTTTAAATTATTATTTTTTGTGTGTGTAGAGATGGGGGTCTCACTATGTCCCCTGGACTGATCTGCAATTCCCGGCCTCAAAAGATCCTCCCACCCCAGTTTCCCAATGTGCTGGAATTACAGGTATGAGCCACTGCACTCAACTTTTTTTTTCTTTTTTTTT
>NW_012118710.1:2261299-2305922 GCF_000951035.1 Colobus angolensis palliatus | reverse complement strand
CAGGTTTCCTTGAGCTGCTGTGAGCTCCACCCAGTTTGAGCTTTCCAGCGGCTTTGTTTACCTACTTAAGCCTCAGCAATGGTGGGCGCCCCTCCCCCAGACTCGCTGCTGCCTTACGGTTAGATTGCAGACTGCTGTGCTAGCAATGAGGGAGGCTCCGGGGCGTGGGACCCTCCTGGCCAGGTGTGGGTATAATCTCCTGGTGTGCCCGTTTGCTTAAAGCACAGTATTGGGGTGGGAATTACCCGATTTTCCAGGTGTTGTGTGTCTCAGTTCGCCTGGTTAGGAAAAGGGATTCCCTTCCCCCTTGCGCTTCCCAGGTGAGGCGATGCCTCGCCCTGCTTCAGCTCTCGCTGCTCGGGCTGCAGCAGCTGACCAGCACCGATTGTCCGGCACTCCCCAGTGAGATGACCCCGGTATCTCAGTTGAAAATGCAGAAATCACCGGTCTTCTGTGTCGCTCGCACTGGGAGTTGGAGATTGGAGCTGCACCCATTCATTTCTTACCAAATCTGTATTTATCTGTTTTCAATTGTCCGTGTTTCTATATGTTCTGGTACCAATGTGCAGCTTCCTATTCTTAGAGATTGAGCCCCTTCTAGGTGCCAGTCACTGTGCTGGGACTTATCTATATTAATTCATGCAATCCTCCCAAGAAAATTTTTGAAATATGAGGAAAACAATTCCCAACATAGCAACATTAAAGAATTTCTTCCACGTCACACAGCCAATACGCATTCGAGCTAAGATTTGAGGCAAGGTCTTACTGGTTCCCAAACCCATTTTTTCCCACTGTATTAGACCCCAAGACCCAGAGTCTACAAGAAAGAGGTTGACCATTTGAGTACCACCTTGTTGTGAATGCAATGAATGACCCATGGTGCACTGCTGCCTGCTCCAGTCCTGTGAGCTTATCTGTAAAGTGTCTGCCACTCGGAGCTATTGCAAAGATTGAAGGAAACCCCTTGCCAGGAAGCATCATGTTGACTGTAAGGATGCCCAGGAGGGAGCAGGACTCTGCTCCAGGAGAGTGAGTCTGCAAGGCTCTGACCTGGCCTGCCTGAATGGCCCTGTCTCCTCACTCCTGTTTGTTCCCAGCTCTTTCTAGCTCATCGTTCTCTCTCTTTCTCCTTCCAGTGTTGGCCAGGCATGTGGGGACAGATGTTTGACATAGGCTTGACCTGTGGAGGCAGAGCGTGAAGGCAAAGATCCAGCATAAACAAATGATTTCACTTTTCTTTGGAACATGTGCAATGTGGGTGGAGGGAGGTCAGCGAGGGAAACAACTCAGGGAGATACGACACCTGGGGTGATGAATTCATGCCCCTCATGTGGATAAATCAAACACAAAACCACTCCTGACTTGGGTGTTGGTAAAGTTAATCCCACGCTTGCCTTTCTCTTGGTTTGTAGATGCATTTCCCTGGATTAATTCCTTTTCCAGTTGAGTCTCTAATAACATGTTCCTGATCATAAAAACCCAGGAGAAAAATAATTCCCTTCAAATGGAAAAAAAGATCACGTGCAATAATAACTATAAAATGCCAGGAAACTCAACAACAAAGTGCCGACCAAAAAGAGCCAAGAAATAAACGTTATCCAGGGAGACTGGCAACCCCACTGAGAGGAGACCAAGGCACTGAATGTGATACAAGAAGGACTATAGGGCAGATGACATGGGAGTTCCCAGCAGGATGGGCTAAACTGCAAAGACAAGGCTATGGCTTGAAAACCTCAAAGTGAGAAAGCTCTTAAATACCCGAAGTTGATTTTCTTGCCTAACTTGGTGGGATGAGGGCTGTGAGTCCATCATAAACTGGTGTTTTAATTTACAAAATGAAATATTTATCGTTGTGCAATTTGTGTGATATTCCTTGCACACCTGAGATTGAGAACTGAAAACCAGAAGAGAGGGTCACAATGATTTTAAAATAGAAATTAATCTGTATGAAAATAGTTGTATTTTTCAATATGGAAAAAACAACTATCTTTATATTAATAAAGGGTAGGATAGAACTAAATTGCTTTAAGACTAAAATTCTCAAATACGGGCTATAAGTAAAGCAGGTACTAGGGGCAGCTGTTGGACTTTCTTCCAGGATTTTCAGATTTTTTATTTGTTTAGCATGAACAAATTCTACCAAGGAAATAGTTTCACTCGGTGTTTTCTAACCCCAGATTCAGGCAGCATAGCGAAGTAAAAAGGCCTCTGGGAGGCAGAAAAGAGACCTGGGCTCAATAAGAAGCTCTCACTGAAGGGCCTTTGTTCAGACACTGGGGCCACATTTCCCCATCAGCACATGAGAACCTTGGATTAATTCACTCTCAAGCAACCATAACTTGAGGAGGGCTGAGGGTAGGGGTCACGCCAGTGCAAGGAAAATGTTATCACTGGCATTGTTTAGAATTACCTATGCATGGGTAATAAAAAGCAGACTGTTATTCCTTTTTTTGTTGTTTTTATGTTCTTTTCAGATAATGCACCCCCTTATTGTCCACAGTCAGTGTGGGAAGCTCAGACCATTCTCTCCATCCCAACTTTGTTCCCCCTGCACCCAGTTGCTGAAATCTATGGCTTTTCTTTTTCTCATCCACATCTAAAGGCATCTTCCATTCTTCTCCTGTTATTTTTCTGTAGGACTGGGAATAATAACAAACCAGGACTGCATTGGACTACCAGGAAGGAGATAATCTTGCAGATTGGCAGGGAAAAACACAAGATGAGCCTGCCAAATCGTGAGTGTCACTGAAGGATGTAAAATACTCCATGACTCTGATAATGGGAAGAAATGTTTTTATAGGAACTCTAACTGCCAGCCCAGCAGAGGGAGTGACAGCTGATCCATTAGGCCTTCCAGTTTCCAGGCACATAGGTTCTGGTTGGTCCCCTGTGGCTTATTCAGAATCTGGCTTGCAGTATTAATTTGCAACCTGCTAAGAGCCTTGTGGACTTGGATAAATACAGATAAATACCAGTCAGCTCATTTTAAAATGCTCTTTCCCTTGTTTTGTTGATTTTCTTCTGATGGGTATAGTATTTCAAAGAGCTCCGAAGTTGCTGTTTTCATTCCTTATGCATGACTTTTATTAGCCCTGCTGGCCATGAAAGCCCCTGGGTGCTGAGAGGCAGCGACTTGAATTCCAGCTACAGAGTGATATGCCTGAGGACAGAAACCCTCAGAACTGGACAACCTCTTGTCAGTTGCAACCCCCACTCATCTTTGCTCTGACCTACCCTAGAGCTTAGAAACTATATGTGCAAGGCTCACTGTTTACAGTGGGGAACAAGAAGAAGGATTGAAAAAGGGGGAGGAAAAATCAAAACCCACTCTCAACACTCTAACCTCCATTCTAGCTATTTTTTTCTGCTTCCCTTTTAATCTTTTGGGTAGTTCAACATTTTTGGTGTGGGAGTCTTATTCACCTTCCAGGTAAGCTTAACTCATCGCTCTACTGTTTGATCCAAGCTTCTTACACTTTTTGTTTTCCCCTCAGTCCTGAAGTTAACTTCCCTTTAGCCATCCACCATCTCAGGGTCGTATCAGAATTTCAAATCGCCATCACATTCCTCGATAGTGACTTCAGAGCCCAAGGCAAACTCACACATGTGGAGAGGTTAGAGATCATTGCTGAGCCTGTGAAGCCAGCAGCCTATGGGTGAACTGGGGAATGTGAATAAGGAGGAATGAAGAATGGAGGATGGAAGACAAACGAAACCACTTAGGAGACAGCATTGGCTCTTATCCTATAAAAGAAGGCTGACCTAGAATGGGGCCTTGGAGCACCAGGAACTTTCATGGTCTGAGGCTGAGCAAAGAATGATTATGTTCTCCACGCTGGTGTGGTTTGGAGAACCAGCTGCTGTCTGGGGGAAGTTTCTACAGGCAAAGACTCTTTAAACAGGGTTGCATCCATATTTAATAAGTTTTTATTGAATTTCCATGATGTGCAGGGCCCCATGCTGGGCACCATGTTGAACACGACATACAAGGTCACTATTCTCATGGAGCTTACATTTCAGTGCAGAAGACAGACAATTTGACAAGCAGCTACAAGTGTGACACATGTTACTAAACAGAAGATACAAAAGACTGCTGGAGCATCTAATGTTGGAAGAACATCTTGACCTTATCAGAAAATCAGTAATAAACTTCAGAATGTCTCACCAGTGAAAGCATGGGTCCAACAACCATAGCATTTGAGCATCAGCACATCACACACTCTAACCCTGCCAGAGGCCAGGATGACTTTGACTAACATGTGGCGCTGTCTGGATTGGCCTTGTCTACATTCAAGGTGCTACCTGCGTGTTGTATAACTTCTACCTAGGCTGCCTTGGCCTGATACCAGTATGTTCCCACTCCCAAGGTGCACTTGCATCTGATTCATCTCAGAGCAATATCCTCCTAAGGGTAGAGGCTGCAGGGAACCAACCATCTACAAATAATTTTTTAAAAAATCAATATTAACCATGTTGGCAGTGTTACGTATTTTTGGACTAAGTGTTTCATTACTCCACATAGATTATTCAGAGAGGACAGAGTGATAACACTGTTGACTCCATTCTTTTCACAGAATCATAGACTGCCAGAGCTCAAGGGGTCTTTAAAAAGGATTTAGCCTAATGGTTCTCATCTGGGTCAGGGTTTCTTCATCTCAGTGCCTGCCAAAGATTGTTCAAAGCTCATACCCTGCCTATGCTGCACCCCAATTCTGATACATTTGGGTTGGAGTTGCTGCAGGAGGCTCACGTGCTATTTAGAATATGATCCTCCATAGATTCCGGTGCATTTTGTGATGCTTCCCCCACCCCATGTACCCTGTCCTGTAGGGAAAATCATTGACCTAATCCATCTCCTCATTTTACAGACTGCCTAGAATCAAAGAGGCTAAGTGACACTGACACATCCTATTTAGTAGTAAAGCTGGAACCAGCATGCAAGTTCATCCTATTTTTATTGCATTTCCATGCTGTTGCTTTGGAAGACAGGTCTAGCCTTGAGGGCAGGCAAGGGAAAGCCATAATTAGAGGGCACTGCCCAGAGGGTCCCAGTGCCTGAGCACTGGCCTTCCGTCATGAGTGAAAGACCCCCAAACAGATCCCTTACCATCACTGGGTCCTGGCGGAGTCTCCCTGCCTCCCTGCCACAGGTGCCCCGCAGGCTCTGCTGCAAGCTTGCTGTGTCCTGGGGCTACTGCGGCTGCCACATCTGCCCCTGCCAGGTCTATCTGCCTGCTGGTGATCGTCATTACACAGCCAATGCAGAACATGTTTCAGTTCTCTGGAGTGGGTTGGACCTGGGTACAGTAAGCAAAGAATCCTCAAGGAGCCTCTGCCTCTGTTTTAGGAGCCCTTCAGTCCTAGAAACCCAAACCAGACGTTAGGCAGGCCATTGCTTGGGCACCAGGTCCTGCCAGGTCTGGCTGTGTGAGCAGGCAGAGGCCGTAGGAGAGAGACCCGGAGATGCCAGGGATGAGGTTGCTCACTTTGCTGAAATTCAGTTCCAGTAATGGAGCCCCTTTCTTTTGACCTTGCTTCAGGAGAAAAATGTCACAGACTGCAGAAGGGCCAGGAACAGGCAGGGAAGATTTGGGAACACTGTCGTTATTTTCAATTAGTGCACCAACTCAAAAACTCTGTATTTTAAAAGAGAAGATATTTACCCACAGGAAGAAGTCTTAAACCTGACACTGCAAATTCTTCAAAATAGGTTGATTTTCTGATCATTTCTAGTTATCACAATCCATCCATTCCACCCTTGGCTGGGTGTGGGGGTCACTGGCAGACAAAGAGCCTGTGTGAGTTCTCTGTAAATCCGAATTAAAGTGAAATCCAGAAGAGAGAGAGGCTAGGAACACAGCGGGAAGGCGAGAGGGGCTGGGGACAAACTTTGATCTATTTTGCAAAATTTGCCTCGGGCACTCCAGTGAAATTATTTCAAAAATCCTACCCTGGTCTGCTAAGGAAGCAGGGGTTGGTCAGTAAACTATAGCCCAGGGGCCAAATCTGACCCACCAACATTGTTTGTAGGCTAAGAAAGGCTTTTCCATTTTTAAAAGGTTGAAAAATATCAATAAAAGGATAATGTTTTGTGGCATGTGAAAATTATATGAAATCCAGATGTCAGTCTTCACAAATAAAGTTGCATGGAGTAATAAGCAGCTAGCTCAGCTACTTATGTGTTGAATACGGCTGCTTTCCTGCTGCACAGGCCTGACTGAGCAGTTACAAAAGAGACGGTAGGACCCACCCAGCCTAATGTCATTACTATCTAAGCCCTTTAGAGCCCAAATTTTGCTGGCCTTGTAGTTGGGGTTGTAGTGAGGAGGAGAGTTGTAATAGAAGGAGGGCTGTTTTCCATTGCCTGAGGTTGGCATTAAGGAAGTTTCCCTGGTAGAATACTCATACCCACATCTACCGGTATGATTTCTTCTCATCAGTATCATCCTTTGTACTGCCTGCTCCTCCCACCTGTGGGAGGTGGTCAGTTTTTTCTACTGAAAAAAAAGAGAAAGGGCAGCAGTTCTAATGCCCACAACTACAGGAAGATTAGGCACTTATTTGAAACAGCCAGAAACAGCTCAACCTTCACATGAGAAATTCTCTGCAGGCCAATGCATTTGAGAATTTGAATATATTCTGAACATTCAGTACAAAACAGGAGGATGAGTGTGTGTGACATTGATTAGCCAGTTAATTTGGCTCCACCTTTCTCCAGCTCTGACCTCCTCAGCAACCTCATTTCCTCAAAGATCATCAATTGTCTGGATTGGGCCCCTGTCACATGTGATTTGGACTGCATCCCACAAAGACAGTGAGCCCAGTTGTGGGGAAGAGGAGAGACACTTTGATTCTAACTCTCTACCTGCCTTTGAGAAATAATGCTGTTCTTTGTAGAATGACAAATGGGTACATCATCTCATAAAAGTCATATAAAGGGGCCAGGTGCAGTGGCTCATGCCTATAATCCCAGCACTTTGGGAGGCTGAGGTGGGCAGGTCACCTGAGATAAGGAGTTTGAGACCAGCGTGGCTAACATGTTGAAGTCCATCTCTGCTGAAAATACAAAAATTAGCTGGGCATAGTGGCAGGCACGTGTAATCCCAGTTACTCGGGAGGCTGAGGCAAGAGAAATGCTTGAACCTGGGAGGAAGAGGTTGCAGTGAGCCAAGATCATGCCACTGCACTCCAGTCTTGGTGAGAGAGCAAGACTCTGTCTCAAAAAAAATAATAATGTAAGAGAAGCATCATTAGTCTCATTTTACAGGTGAGAAAGTTGGGTAGAGAGTTATTCAATCCACTGCCCACTTACCTAATGAGTGATGAAATCCAAATATATTCACCTCTAAAGAATGTGCTCTTTTTATGTTTAAATAAAAGAAGTTATCTCTCTGTTCCTCAGTTTCCCTACCTGTAAAATAAGGAGATTGTACTAAATTCACTTCAAGACTACACTAGCAAAATAAATGTTGTTGATCTTGAAGCCCCTAAAAATTCTACTGAGTCACTCTGTAAAGCATCAGAGTATGTATTTTGTATAGACTGAAAGAAATCTACATAGGTCCTATGGAAACAGCAGTGAGCCAGACAGACATTACTCTTGCTTTCATGGAACTGAAGTTCAGTCTAGGCTGGATTTTTCCCTGTATGTTGGGCTTGGATTTCTGATAATTGTTTTTTTAAAAAAATGGAGTGAAAAGAAGCACATTTGAAAGCAAGGTAAAACATTCATGAATAAAAGAGATTATTCCAAATTTCTACTTCTCATCCTCACCAAAAATAGGTTCCAGTCTGTATATTTACTTAGCTTTCAGCAGGGCAACCGTGCTGGACAAGGTTTACATCCTGCTGGGAGCAAAAAGTACTAGAGGGGAGGAAAGGAAGGTCAGAAAGGGACTAGGAAGCACCAGCACCATGCTCAGGGAGGAAGCTGACCTTTGGAAAGTTGAGCCTATATAGGCTCATTCCAGTGAAGATAATCCCCTTCATTCCAACACTGATTTCACCCTTCCCTGCCTTTCCACTGGAACAACCTTGGAAGTTGAAAAGACAAGTTAAGTTACCATTTCTCTGGAGATAAGAACAGTGGTGAATGGTCTTGTACAGAGAAAAACATAGAGGAAGCTTTGAGATACAACTCGGCCATGTAGCCACAGAAGAGACCTTCGTGACTCCCAACATGTGTCCCTTCTTGAGAAACAAAGAGCCTTTGTCAGCCAGCAGGTCAACAACCATGTTTCTCATGTGAAGCAATGATTTCTGCAGTACCTGAGGCCTTTTCAGTCTTTCATGCTCTACCACCCATGCACACATTCCTCAATTTGTTTCTTTTTCTGAAAATCAGTCCCTCTTTCCTAGCACTTCCTTTCTGGGAATCAAATGCCCAGTAACAGCCAATATGTAAATAGCTCCTGACTGCAGACATGGGACACCCCCATCATTGCAAAATGTCCTACTGGACAGAGGAGAAGTTTAGATAAATGGGGCTGTCTTGCATCTTGCAATATTAAGAATATAATTAAAAAGTGGTGTAGATAGGAAGACCCATGGTAGAGTAACACATGGAGGATTGTACTTTTCATTTTCTGTATCTTGTAAGAAGAAAATCCTAGAATGTTTTAATATTATGGGAATAAATTCAATGTTTCATAGCCTGGTAACTGCAGAGTATGAGCAGATGAATCTCACTCTAGAATAACACCATCCAGTAGGACTTTTTGCGATGATGGGGATGTCTCAGGCCTGCAATCAGGAGCTACTGAGCACTTCAAATGTGGCTAGTGCAAATTAGGAGGCTAATGTTAAGTGTATTTAATTTAAATTAATTTATAGCTGCACGTGGCTAGTGGTTACTCTATTGAACAATACAGATCTAAAGGATCCACACTAGACAAATAAATGCTAGGCACCAGATCTATGGCTAAAGCAAATTAAGTTAAATAAACTCTAAATGTCAGTATAACCTGCTGCTTGAGATCGAACAGGATAATTCAAACAGTAAGAACAGGGAAGCTAAGAAATTCTATTCTTTTTGAGGGCAAGCAAAAGACCCAAATTGCTCTTGCCCCCATTTAGGGAGAAGGAGCAGTGAAAAGAAAGTATGCATTGGACCTAAGGATATATTTCTTGTGATAAAAGAGGAGACACATTGTATCATATAGTACAGGACACAAAAAAATATATTTTGAAAGCTGTTGCTTAAATTCTCAATCTTAAGAATGGGAACACTTTATAAAAGGAAAGTTGAAAGATTAGCTATTGAGACACAAGTTGAGATGAAAAAATAGCTGAGAATCAGAAAGATAAAAAAAGTTGTTAGGTAAAATAAGGAAAGATTATAGACAACTGAAATGCAATAATAGAACTGCAATCTGCTTTAGAAGTCCCAAAAGACAAAATCAATACTGTAAAAAAATCAAAGGAGTAATCTAGAGGAGTAGCCTTGAAAGCTCCACTTGACTGCAGATAAAAAGGCAAACAGATGCAGACAACCAAAGTTAAGATGAATAAATGGAACGAAAGCAATAATCAAATATATAACCAGAAAAAAGCATTTATAAATATAATGTCAAACCCAAGGCACAGATTTTAGAAGGTCACTAAAAGGAAGTAAAATGAGTGAGAAGAAGCAAATAGCCAGTTTGTATGTATGTGTGTGTGTGTGTGTGTGTATGTGTGCACATGTGTGTAGTATACACAGCTACCACTAACATTTTCTATTGTTTTACAATTTATTATATATATATATTTACACAAGGTCTTGTTCTGTCACCCAGGTTGGAGTGTAGTAGTCCTACCATAGCTCACTGCAGCCTCAACATCCTGGGTTCAAGCAATCCCCCCACCGTAGCCTCCTGAGTATCTGGTACGACAGGCAGTCACCACCATGCCTGGATAATATTTTAAACTTTTTTCTAGAGACAGAGTTTTGCTATGTTGTTCAGGCTGTTCTCAAACTCCTGGGCTCAAGGGATCCTCCTGCCTCAGCCTCTCAAAGTGCTGGGATTACAGGCACGAGCCATTGCGCCCAGCCGAGCCAGACATATCTTAATACAAGTTTTGCATCTCAGTAGTCAGTCAAAAACTCCAAGAATTTTCAGATAAACCTATCTCTCTTCTACCAAACCCAAAGAAAAAGTAGAGGAAATATGGCAGAATAGCAAATGTCAATATTTCTGTAAGGTGCCCCAGTGCCATACCCAATGGGCAATGCCTATGAGTAAAAGCACAGAGCTTGCTCTCGTCTTCAATCTCTTACTGGTTATAAAGAACAGGAACTTTCTTAAAATGGTAAAGATACTTCTAAGGTAATACAGTAATAAGGTAACTAAAATACTAATATGTTTGAAAGGATGTCAATTTTTTTCTTAGTGTTCAGTATTCCATCAATAAGATCATTTTTTCTTATTAAAATAAGGACAGTGTGGCCTCACCAGCATTTTTTTTTCACAGACTATGCAAGGTAATCACATCTTGAAACCTTCATAAAACTACATTTTTAACAATATTCACAAATTGGTCTAAAATGGGCTATCATTTTTCATATTTATATCTTTTATGATGGCTAAAACTGTTAAACTTTTATGTAACGTGATAAAATTAGATCAGAAAATTCTTCAGGTCAAATCCTTCATTTTAAATCTTGCTTAGAATCTGCATTGTGATTTGCACTGAGTAGGAACTTAATAATAACTCTAATATACCCTAAAACTTTCATTTTCCAAGTAATGATGAACTGCACAACATTAGATTTTGTTTATTTTTAAGCATCTCTTTTTTGGAGCATCTTCTGAATTTCTAAGTTCAAGTACAGCAGCTCCCTGGTAATAATAGTAATTGCTTAGCACTGATTTAAACTATTTCCATGATTTTTCCAATTCTCTTTCATCTTACAGACCCTACATCTTAAACCTCAGTCCATGGTAATGGGCAGAGCCAGGCCTGGGCAGTCTTCCCAAGATCATTTATACAAATGCCAAGTGGGGAAGAACAAGTTATTCTGCTGGGGCTGTCCACAGTCAGCTTCTCCTCTCATCCCCATGAAGACAGGCTGCCTGTTGTGTGAGATGAGCAGTGCAGACTAGTGATGAAGAAAGGTCGAGAAGGTGCAGGCCCAGTTTCCTGGGCCCTACCTAGAATTTCTTCTTGTCAATCCTGAAGCCCATTAAGTTCTCCTTTCGGTTCCGCTGAATTTTATAACTGCCACCTGCTACTAAAAGAGACCTGGTTAATAATTACAGAAATAAATAAAATTGAAAAAATTATATATAAATGTAGATTTTAAGCTTATCTTTTGTTAGAAACAGGTGCCTATTGTTACAATTACTTAATTTGCCATTGAAATCTATTCTCCTAAGCAGCTACCACTAACCTTTTATATTGTTTTATAATTGTCATTTGTATGCACTTATCTCTTGGTAATCTATTTCTGTGTAACAAACTACTCCAAAACTGAGTGGCTTAACATAGCCATTTTATTCCATCTAACAATGAAATGGATCAGGAAATCAGGTAAGGCTTGTCGAGAGAATCCTTTGCTCCATGTGGGATCCACTGGCTCACTTGAGGTATTCACCTGGTGATGGGTCTATCTGGCAAGTTCAGGCAGTTTCACTCACATGTCTGCACTTAGTGGGGAAGGCTGGGAGGCTGTGTTCTGCTGGGAGCCTCTTCCTTCTTACGCAGCTTCACAATCTCTCTATGGTCTCTCCAACAGAGTGATCAGACTTCTTATTTGTGGCCCAGAGTTCTGTCAAAGAAAGGCACTGGAAATTGCCAATCTATAAGGCCTGAAACCGGCAACGTATCATATCTGCCATATTCTAGTCGTCAAAGCCTCAAAAAGAGGGGACACCAATTCCACCTATTGATGGGAGGAATGTCAATGAATTTATGGCCATGTTTTATCCACTGTACACAGTACTTTGTGAGCATTCTGAAAGCAAGAAATATGCCTTATTGATCTTGCATTCCCACATCAAAAAATCCAGCCAGAAATACAATGATGAAAAATAGAGAAGGACACTCAGAATCTGGATTTTTGGGTTTTTTTTTTTAAGAGACAGAGTCTCACTCTGTCTCCCACACTAGAGTGCAGTGGTGCCATCATAGCTCACTGCAGTCTCAAACTCCTGGGCTCAAGCAATCTTCCTGCCTGAGCCTCCCAAGTGACTGGAAATGCAGTTATGTGAGAATATGGATTTTTGAAGACATCCTTGAGCAGCTCTACTGTTCCTGGATTACTCACCTCTCAACTTCTTGCTACATAAAAAAAAAAAAAAAAAAAACTTTGTGTTTAAAATATTGTTAATACAATATCAGACTGGACTTATACTTCTACTGTATATCAGATCTCAGAACACAATTCAGCAATGTTCACATTAGGTTTTCTTGAAAGGGAATAAGAGGATGAGACAATTTTGACCTAAATCATGCTGTTTTCTTAAATTCATATAAGATAAAATTAAATGATACTCGATTTTTTAACTTTAATATTTAAGAAATATAGTTTTAGATATATTCTTCAAAAAACTTAAAGATAACCATTAAACAATTGAAACTGTATTTAAATTACAAATTTCTAGAGAAAAAGAGAAGAAACATTGCATCTATAACAGAGTACAAAAGAAAAGGAAGGTAACACACAAAAACACAAAGCAAAACAACTTTAGACTAAATGTTCTAGGAATGCCAAGGTCTATAATGCCTTAGTTTTTCTGGTAAATGACAAAGACTTTCAGTAAGGATTAAAACAAAAATGAAAACACAACAAAACCAAGTAACATACTTTTACAGGAGACACATCTAAATTAAATTAACACAGGAAGCTACAAGCTGGGGACACTGAGCAATGATTAAAGTAAAATTTAAGAAAAGGAGGTGTCATCTTAACAATACAAAATAAGGCATAAACTATTAATCAACACAGAAGTTTAGTTCACAATGTTAGAAATATTATTCATGGCCAGGTGTGGTGGCTCATGCCTGTAATCCCACCACTTTGGGAGGATGAGGTGGGTGGATCATGAGGTCAAGAGATTGAGACCATCCTGGCCAACATTTTAGTCTCTACTAAAAATACAAAAATTATCTGGGCATGATGGCATGCACCTGTACTCCCAGCCACTTGGGAAGCTGAAGCAGAGAATTGCTTGAACCCGGGAGACAGAGGCTGTAGTGAGCCAAGATCATGCCACTGCACCCCAGCCTAGAGACAGAGTGAGACTCCGTCTCAAAAAAAAAAAAACAAAAGAAATATTATTCATAACATACATATAGTAGTTGTGACACTTATGACCAAATCATTTTGAAATACTTTTGGTGAGAATATAGTGGTACTAAGCACTTTTTACAAGTACTATTTGATGGAATCTTCACAATTGTATTTTTTTAATTATTATACTTTAAGATCTGGGATACATATGCAGAACTTGCAGGTTTGTTACATAGGTATATATGTGCCATGGTGGTTTGCTGCACCCATCAACTTGTCTTCTACGTTATGTATTTCTCCTAATGCTGACACTCCTCTTAGCTGTCACTCCCTGACAGGCCCTTGTGTGTGATGTTCCCCTCCCTGTGCCCGTATGTTCTCATTGTTCAACTCCCGCTTATAAGTGAGAACGTGCAGTGTTTGGTTTTTTGTCCTTGCGATAGTTTGCTGAGAATGATGGTTTCCAGCTTCATCCATGTCCCTGCAAAGGACATGAACTCATTCTTTTTTATGGCTGCATGGTATTCTATGGTGTATATGTGCCACATTTTCTTTATCCAGTCTAACATTAATTGGCATTTGGGTTGGTTCCAAGTCTTTGCTATTGTGAATAATGCTGCAATAAACATATGTGTGGATGTGTCTTTATGGTAGAATGATTTATAATCCTTTGGGTATATACCCAGTAACGGGATTGCTGGGTCGAATACTATTTCTAGTTCTAGATCGTTGAGAAATCACCACACTGTCTTCCACAATGGTTGAACTAATTTACACTCCCACCAACAGTGTAAAAGCGCTCCTATTTCTCCACATCCTCTCCAACACCTGTTGTTTCCTGACTTTTTAATGATTGCCATTCTAACTGGTGTGAGATGGTATCTCCTCGTTGTTTTGATTTGCAATTCTCTAATGACCATTTATGATGAACTTTTTTTCATATGTTTGTTGGCTGCATAAATGTCTTCTTTTGAGAAGTATCTGTTCGTATTCTTTGCCCACTGTTTGATGAGATTTTTTTAAATTGTGTATTTGTTTAAGTTCCTTGCAGATTCTGGATATTAGCCCTTCATTAGATGGGTAGATTGCAAAAATTTTCTCCCATTCTGTAGATTGCCTGTTCACTCTGATGATAGTTTCTTTTGCTGTGCAAAGCTCTTTAGTTTAATTAGATCCCATTTGTCAATTTGGCTTTTGTTGCAATTGCTTTTGGTGTTTGAGTCTTGAAGTCTTTGCCCATGCCTATGTCCTGAATGATATTGCCTAGGTTCTCCTCTAGGGTTTTTATGGTTTTAGGTCTTAGGTTTAAATCTTTAATCCATCTGGAGTTAATTTTTGTATAAGGTGTAAGGAAGGGTTCCCAACACTATTTATTATATAGGGAATCCATTTCCCATTGATTGTTTTTGTCAGGTTTGTCAAAGATCAGATTGTTGTAGATGCGTAGTGTTATTTCTGAGGCCTCTGTTCTATTCCATTGCTCTATATGTCTGTTTTGGTACCAGTACTATGCTGTTTTGGTTACTGTAGCCTTGTAGTATAGTTTGAAGTCAGGAAGTGTGATGCCTCCAGCTTTCTTCTTTTTGCTTAGGATTGTCTTGGTTATATAGGCTCCTTTTTGGTTCCATATGAAATTTAAAGTAGCTTCTTTTAATTCTGTGAAGAAAGTCAATTGTAGTTTGATGGGAACAGCATTGAATCTATAAATTACTTTGGGTAGTATGGCTATTTTCACAATATTGATTCTTCCTATCTATGAGCATGGAATATTTTTCCATTTGTTTCTGTCCTCTCTTACTTCCTTGAGTACTTCTCCTTGCACATCCCTTGTAAGTTGTATTTCTAGGTATTTTATTCTCTTTGTAGAAATTGTGAATGGGAGTTCACTCATGATTTGGCCCTCTGTTTGTCTATTATTTGTGTATAGGAGTGCTTGTGATTTTTGCACATTGATTTTGTATCCTGAGACTTTGCTGAAGTTGCTTATCAGCTTAAGGAATTTTTGGGATGAGATGATGGGATTTTCTAAATATATAATCATTCATCTGCAAACAGAGATTATTTCACTTCCTCTTTTCCTAATTGAATACTTTTTTTTTCTTTCTCTTGCCTGGTTGCCCTGGCCAGAACTTCCAATATTATGTTGAATAGGAGTGGTGAGAAAGGGCATCCTTGTCTTGTGCCAGTTTTCAAAGGCAATGCTTCCAGGTTTGCCCATTCAGTATGATATTGGCTGTGGGTTTGTCATAAATAGCTCTTATTATTTTGAGATATGTTCCATCAACACCTAGTTTATTGAGTGTTTTTAGCATGAATGGGTGTGGAATTTTATCAAAGGTCTTTTCTGCATCTATTGAGATAATCATGTGGTTTTTGCCATTAGTTCTGTTTATGTGATGGATTATGTTTATTGATTCGCCTATGTTGAACCAAACTTGCATCCCAGGGATGAAGCCAACTTGATCGTGATGGATAAGTTTTTTGACATGCTGCTGGATTTGGTTTGCCAGTATTTTATTGAGAATTTTCACATCAATGTTCATCAGAGATATTGGCCTGAAATTTTCTTCTTTTGTTGTGTCTCTGCCAGGTTTTGGTATCAGGATGATGCTGATCTCATAAAATGAGTTAGGGAGGATTCCCTCTTTTTCTATTGGTTGGAATAGTTTCAGAAGGAATGGCACCACCTCCTCTTTGAACCTCTGGTAGAATTTGGCTGTGAATCCCTCTAGTCCTGGGCATTTTTTGGTTGGTAGGCTATTAGTTACTGCCTCAATTTCAGAACTTGTTATTGGTCTATTCAGGGACTCAACTTCTTCCTGGTTTAGTTTTGGGAGGGTATAAGTTTCCAGGAATTTATCTATTTCTTCTAGATTTTCTAGTTTATTTGCATAGAGGATTTTGTAGTATTCTCTGACAGTAGTTTTTATTTTTATGGGATCAGTGGTGATCTCCTCTTTATCATTTTTTATTGTGTCTATTTGCTTCTTCTCTCTTTTCTTCTTTATTAGTCTGGCCAGCAGTCTATCTATTTTGTTAATAGTTTCAAAAAACCAGGTCCTGGAGTCACCGATTTTTTGAAGGGTGTTTTGTGTCTCCATCTCCTTCAGTTCTGCTTGATCTTAATTATTTCTTATTTTCTGCTAGCTTTTGAGTTTTTTTGCTCTTGCTTCTCTAGTTCTTTTAATTGTGATGTTAAAGTGTCGATTTTAGATCTTTCCCACTTTCTCCTGTGGACATTTAGTGCTATAAATTTCCCTCTAAACACCGCTTTAGCTGTGCCCCAGAGATTCTGGTACATTATGTCTTTGTTCTCATTGGTTTCAAATAACTTATTTATTTCTGCCTTAATTTCATTTTTTTTTTAACCCAGTAGTCATTCAGAAGCAGGTTGTTTAGTTTCCGTGTAGTTGTGCAGTTTTGAGTGAGTTTCTTAATCCTGAGTTCTAATTTGATTGCACTGTGGTCTGAAAGACTGTTTGTTATGATTTCCATTCTTTTGCATTTGCTGAAGAGTGTTTCACTTTCAATTACATGGTCAATTTTAGAATAAGTGCTATGTGGTGCTGAGAAGAATGTATATTCTGTTGATTTGGATTCAAGAGTTCTGTATATGACTATTTGATCTGCTTGGTCCAGAGTTGAGTTCAATTACTGGATATCCTTGTTCATTTTCTGTCTCATTGATCTGTCCAATATTGATAGTGGGATATTAAAGTCTCCCACTATCATTGTGTGGGAGTCTAAATCTCTTTGTAAGTCTATAAGAACTTGCTTTATGAATGTGGGTGCTCCTGTGTTGGGTGCATATATATTTAGGATAGTTAGCTCTTCTTGTTGCATTGATCCCTTTACCATTATGTAATGGCCTTCTTTGTCTTATTTGATCTTTGTTGGTTTAACATCTGTGTTATCAGAGACTAGGATTGCAAACTCTGCTTTTTTTTCTTTCAATTTGCTTGGTAAATCTTCCTCTATCCCTTTATTTTGAGCCTATGTGTGTCTTTGCATGTGAGATGGGTTTCCTGAATACAGCACACTGATGGGTCTTGACTCTTTATCCAGTTTGCCAGTCTGTGCCTTTTATTTGGGGATTTAGCCCCTTTACATTTAAGGTTAATATTATTATGTGTGAATTTGATCCTGTCATTATGAAGCTAGCTGCTTATTTTGCCCATTAGTTGATGCAGTTTCTTCATATTGTCGATGGTCTTTACATTTTGGTTTGTTTTTGCAGTGGCTGGTATTGCTTTTTCCTTTCCATATTTAGTGCTTACTTTAGGAACTCTTGTAAGGCAGGCCTGGTGGTGACAAAATCCCTTAGCATTTGTTTGTCTGTAAAGGATTTTATTTCTCATTCACTTTTGAAGCTTAGTTTGGCTAGATATGAAATTCTGGGTTGAAAATTCTTTTATTTAATAATGTTGAATATTGGTCCTCACTCTCTTATGGCTTTGTAGGTTTTCTGAAGAGAGATCTGCTGTTAGTCTGATGGGCGTCCCTTTGTGGGTAACCCAACTTTTCTCTCTGGCTGCCCTTAACATTGTTTTCCTTCATCTCAACCTTGGTGAATCTGATGATTATGTGTCTTGAGATTGCTCTTCTCGAGGAGTATCTCTGTGGTGTTCTCTGTATTTCCTGAATTTGAATATTGGCCTGTCTTGCTAGGTTGGGGAAGTTCTCCTGGATAATATCCTGAAATGTGTTTTACAACTTGGTTCCATTATCCCCATCACTTTCAGGTACACCAATCAAAGGTAGGTTTGGTCTTTTCACATAGTCCCATATTTCTTGGAGGCTTTGTTCATTCATTTTCATTCTTTTTTTCTCTAATCTTGTCTTCACATTTTATTTCATTAAGCTGACCTTCAATCTCTGATATCTTTTCATCCACTTGATCAGTTTGGCTGTTGATACTTGCATATGCTTCACGAAGTTCTCATGCTGTGTTTTTCAGCTCCATCAAGTCATTTATGTTCTTCACTAAACTGGTTATTCTAGTTAGCAATTCCTCTAATATTTTATCAAGGTCCTTAGCTTTCTTGCATTGGGTTAGAACATGCTCCTTTAGCTCAAAGGAGTTTGTTAGTACCATCCTTGTGAAGCCTATTTCTGTCCATTCAACCAACTCATTCTCCGTCCAGTTTTGTTCCCTTGCTGGCAAGGAGTTGTGATCTTTTGGAGGAGAAGAGGTATTCTGGTTTTTGGCATTTTCAGCCTTTTTGCACTGGTTTTTCCTCATCTTCGTGGATTTATCTTCCTTTGGTCTCTGCTGTTGATGACCTTTGGATGGAGTTTTTGCATGGTAGTCCTTTTTGTTGATATTGATCCTATTGCTATCTGTTTGTTAGTTTTCCTTCTAACAGTCAGGCTCCTCTGCTGCAGGTCTGTTGGTGTTTGCTGGGTTTCTGCTCCTGACCCTGTTTGCCTGGGTATCACCAGTGGAGGTTGCAGAACAGAAAAGATTGCTGCCTGCTCCTTCCTCTGGAAGCTTTGTCCCAGAGGGGCACCTGCCAAGTGTCATCTGGAGCTCTCATCTATGAGGTGTCTGTCGACCCTGCTGGGAGGTGTCATCCCATCAGGAGGCACAGGGTCAGGGATCCACTTAAGGAGGCAGTCTGTCCATTAGCAGAGCTCGAGTGCTGTACTGGGAGATCCGCTGCTCTCTTCAGAACCAACAGACAGGAACATTTAAGTCTGCTGAAGCTGCGCCCACAGGCACCCCTTCCCCCAGGTGCTCTGTTCCAGGGAGATGGGAGTTTTATCTATAAGCCCCTGACTGGGGTTGTTGCCTTTCTTTCAGAGATGCCCTGCCCAGAGAGGAGGAATCTAGAGAATCTAGGAATCTAGAGACTAGAGGAATCTAGTCTGGCTGCAGAGGCTTTGCGGAGCTGTGGTGGGCTCTGCCTAGCACGAACTTCCTAGTGGCTTTGTTTACACTGTGAGAGGAAAACCGCCTACTCAAGCCTCAGTGATGGCAGACACCCCTGCCCCCACCAAGCTGGAGCATCCCAGGTTGATTTCAGACTGCTGTGCTGGCAGTGAGAATTTCAAATCAGTGGATCTTAGCTTGCTGGGCTCTGTGGAGATGGGATACACTGAGCTAGATCACTTGGTTCCCTGGCTTCAGCCCCCTGTCCAGGGGAGTGAACGGTTCTGTCTCACTGGCATTCAACGTGCCACTGGGGTATGCAAAAAACCTCCTGCAGCTAGCTTGAGCTAGCTTGGTGTCTGCCCAAATGGCTGCCCAGTTTTGTGGCTGAAACGCAGGGCCCTGGTGGCATAAGCACTAGAGGGAAGCTCCTAGTCTGAGGGTTGTGAAGACCATGGGAAAGAATAGTGTCTGGTCCAGAGTGCTCCATCCCTCACAGCACAGTCCTTTGTGGCTTCCCTTGGCTAGAGTAGGGAGTTCCCCAACCCCTTGTGCTTCCTGGGTGAGGCAAGGCCCCATCCTGCTTTAGCTTGCCCTCCATGGGCTGTACCCACTGTCTAATCAGTCCCATTGAGATGAGCTGGGTACCTCAGTTGGAAATGCAGAAATCACCCACTTCTGCATTGATCTCACTGGGAGCTGCAGACCGGAGCTGTTCCTATTTGGCCATCTTGTCCCGGAATGGTTCCACAACTGTATTTTAAAAGAGGTATTATTATTTCTAAATTATAGATGAGGAAATGAGACATCTGATCTTAGATCTTAGATGACTGCACAGAGGTGAAACTTTGGAAATGCAAATAGCAGATGAGAAAAAGCATGGGCTGAGCTGGTGTCATTCTTTAAATTCTGTCCAAAACAAAAGAATTGGCAGGAATAAAGTCAAGAGCTGGCCTTCGTTCAGATGGTTGTTAGGGAGAATTCCCTCCCTTCTTCCAAATTCCATGGTGGGGATGTTAACAGAGATTCTCAGGTTGCCCAGGAGACCCAGGATATGGTGGGGTGGAGGGTAGTGTTAGGCAGCTAGAGCTCAGCATATTCCCACAGGAAGAGTGTTTATGTGGGAAAGGAGGCATGGCTGGGTGTTGATGGAGGGGAATTACTGTTCCAACCTCCTACCTTCTCACTGGTTCCAGGACAGGGCCCAGCTCTGTTCATGAGAACAATTCCAGGGATACGCAAGTAGCTAAGCACTGGCAGCATTCTGGGTACATCCTAATACCAGTTGGTGGGACCCTGGCCCCAGATAGGGCAGTGTGAGATAGCTTTGCACACTCTTTGAACAGCTAACAAATAGCTCAGGGCCAATTTTTTGCTGGGTATAACTCAGCTACTAAAACTTTCCTGTTTCCTGACTTTTAAATAGTAATTTGCAGAGGAATAAGTAGGGATACACACCAGAAAAAAGAGCATCTGATGAGGTTGCCACGAAAACATGCAATCTTATGTTCATACAGTGTAGCCCAGGCATCATCTTTGTTGGTTCTGTTAGTTGAATTGTTACATTTGAACTTAGTATTGAAATGTTTCACAAATATCATAAAACTCAGCAGGCCCAATAAATACCAGAGGAGAAGGTGTGGAATGCACCAACACGAAGGGATGTTTTATTAGGATTTTAAAAAATTAAGTTAACTCAGAAAAAAAATTAAAAGTGGATTTTTTGGCATGACAGATACTTTATGCGCTTATGGAAATGAACCATTGGACTGTTGCAATGATTCTGGAGGTCAGAGATAATTGTGCAACTTGCAAAACATATAGTATAGCAGCAATGACCAAGAAAAGTTATGAATAAGAAAAGGACCAAATGGACCTCAGGAGATGGGTGGGAGTTTTTGCAGGACTCAGCAAAATGGAATGGCTACAGAAACAGTATTGTATGAGCCCACAGTAGTACATTGGTTTAAAGCCAGTGTGAATGGAAGAGTTCACCTAATACATTTCTGGTATGTTCGGTATGTTTACAGTGTGTACAAACTGCTGTACTTCATAAAAAGGGTGTGCAGGTAAGCAAGAATAAGTATCTACTGACATATTTGTGAACGGGTACCTTCTTTTGGAAATATAAACTGATGTTGCAGGTTAAACCATCATTGGTTAAGGATAACAAACATTTTGGAGCCTAGTATACTCTTTGGATTTTTTTTGCGGGGGGCTTGGGTCATGAGTTCTCAAACCTTAGGGACACATAAAGCATTCTTGGGGCCTGACTAGGGTAGAGAGATGTTAAGCTGTGATATGAGCCCTTTGTCACTTCAACCCCAGCTCGACTTTGAGAAGCACCAAGCACCATATTTACAGAGTGACCTCACAACCCATAGTCTGGCCCTAATCCTGCACTAGCAGCTGGGGCTTCAGGCAAGCTATCCACCTTTCTTTGCCTCCTTTTAGTCAGCTGTAAAATGGTACATTCCAAGGACATTGGAATCTGAAGGGAGCAGTGATGTTGCAAGGGTCTATCCTCAGAGAAGGATGTTTGGGGAGCTGGTTCCACTCTGGTTACCTCTGTTCTAGATGGGGCTTGCTTTGTCTACTTGGCTCAGCCTCTTGGCACTGCCAATGAAGTTATGCCTTTGTTCTTTTTTTTTTTTTGCACATGCCTATGAATAAGACTTTCATTCTCTCTGATTCATTTTTAAGAGAATCTGACCAAATTCAATAGATATGTCTTAGTTATGATTTTGTTAATTACTTCTCACTGTCTATCATCTGCATTACACATCTGATGGCCTTCATATTTCCAAGACAACAATTACTTCAGCACATGGATGGAAATAACCAGTTTTCTCCTTCTGTCTCTCACAGAAGTCATTTTCACTCACTTTTAGAGGAGGATTAATGAGGTCTAAATAATTTTCTTTTACCAAAGTTACTATGATTAGCAGACTTTCCTCACTGAAAGAGTCCATGGATGATCTATAGGTTTCTACAAATGTGTGAAGAACAAACATTTGTAGAAATGTTCCAGCCCATAGAGTGATTTGATTTCATTTATTTCTCGAGATTTGAGACAGAGTTTTTCTGAAGGAAAAGGGTAGATATTCCAAAAGTGGTTTAAAACCTTTAGATCCTTAAGAGTATTGGCTGACTCATGCTGTGGCTTGAACCAGCTTGGCATATTTCGTAAACTACCAGAGAAAAATTAACATGACAAGTTATTTTTTGGTGAAGAGCAGAACACATGGGCCTTTAATCAGATAGACAGCACTTTCATCTATGTTTTTGGGAGCTTCACATTACTCTAGCATAGCCTCTCAGTACAATAAGCAAATTACATTTTTTCTATGCACGTAAACTCAAATACCAATGATGTGATTAGCAATTGCACTTCTAATTAGAACTTAGTCTGTGACAAACACAGGTTTCTCCTTAACCTGTGAGAATGTTTATATACTGTATTTTTCACTTCTGAAATGCAATGAAGCTAAATCTGCAATAGCATGACTTGTGCCCACAAAATAGCCTTCCTTTTG
Organism: Colobus angolensis palliatus; assembly: GCF_000951035.1. Classification (NCBI taxonomy): domain Eukaryota; kingdom Metazoa; phylum Chordata; class Mammalia; order Primates; family Cercopithecidae; genus Colobus; species Colobus angolensis. Next base: position 2,283,301 of record NW_012118710.1, on the reverse strand, counting down.
GTGTTAATTTGAGAGTAGATCAAAGAGCCTACGTCAACACTGTCAATGCAGAAAAATGACAAGTCTCAATCATTTTAGAACATTTATTTGCCAAAGTCAAGGATGCAGGCTGGGGAGACAGGTCTATTCCTTTCTCCGAAGATGATTTTGAGGGCTCTAAATTTAAAGGGGAAACGTGCGGGATATGAAGAAGTACATGATTTTCAGATAGGAGAGGGTAGGGAAAAATAGTCCTTCCTGCCTTTGTCTGGCTTAGTGAATCTGCAATTTTTTTTTTTTGTTTTAGATGAATTCTCGCTCTGTTGCCCAGGTTGGAGTGCAGTGGTGTGATCTCAGCTCACTGCAACTTCTGCCTCCTGGGTTCAAGCATGAATCTGCTTTTTTTTTTTTTTTTTTAACGTAAGATACCATGAACAAAATGGGGCAGGGGAACAATCAGGTATGCATGTGTGTCTGGTGGATCGGGGTGACTGCACCTGTAAAGATAAGCTATCAATTTCTATTACCATGGGAAATTTTAATAGAAACATCTTAAGGCAAATATCTTGCTGCTCACTGGAATTTCCTTGTGGACAAAATATGGCAGAGGCGTGTAGCTTTTCGTCTTGTAGCCATCTTATTTAGGAACCAAAACGGGGAGGCAGGTCTGGCCACTCAGTTCCCAGTTCAACTTTTCCCTTTGGCTTAATGAGTTTGGGGAGTTGTTTTTTCACAACACTTACAGGCAGCCTATATCCACCTGCCTCTCTTGGCTGCAGTCTCTGTTCCCCAAATTCTCTAAGCCAATATCTTGCGAGGGCCTTATTCAGCAGCAGCTTCAGGCCCACTGAGCCAGATCCTGTATTACCCATATAATCCCTGCATCTCAGTGACTGAACGCCATGGCGAACCTGACCATTCTGGCCATGATGGATTGGAACAGAAATTGGATGTTTGTCCTGTCACCAACAGCTACCGGTGGAGAAAACTGAAATAAAGTTAGAGTAGCATCCAACAATCGGGCAGACTTTGTGGATGTTTGGGGAGCTGATTCCGGTCTTGGTGCCCTGTTCTAGGTTTGTCTACCTGGCTCTGTCTCTTGGCACCTCGAGTGAGGTGCTTTTTTCTGGCTTCTGTTCTTTTTTCTGGCTTCTAAGTCTCTGCCTTGTCGCTGTATGTGTGCCCTCTCCTGGCTTTCACTCCTGCTCAGCACCTGCTCAGTCCAGGGCTGGCAGGTTGTAGCCACCTGCTGCCTCCTCCAGATTCATCCAATCTGGGTCCTCTTTCTGATGCAGTCCCTAAAGCACCAGCTGAAAGCCATGGCAAACCCCCGGCAGCTCACCTCCTGTGCTGACCAGCTCTTGATGTGTGTTTTACTCGGATGGCTACATTCTAGTCTGTCTCTTTTCAGCCTCTTCCTGGCAATGTTTGCCTGGCCATGTGGTCTTTTTCCCTTATCCACATTCAGATTGTGCTCCACTGGATGGGAACACTCCTAGATCCCACCAAAGTTTGCAAGCTTGTTTTGGAAATCACTCAATGGTCCTTCAAGCAATTCTTGCTGTCGTGAGTCCTTGCCATTTGGTCAGTCTCCTTAGTTTCCATCCAGACTCAGCTGCGTGTTTGTTTCTGCTGATGTATGATGTTTAGGTCTCTGGGTATTTCACTTGGGAAGGCACTCAAGATGTGACAAGTCTCATTATTCCAAGGCAGTGCCTCATGGCAATGGATTTCCACTGAAGATTGGCAATGATCAGTAACCAGAAGATTCCCTCAGCATCTCCTAGAAGGTCTTGTTCAGAGAAAGTTTGTACACTTGAGGCAGAAAGTTAACATCAAACAGAGTGAGTTAGCCAACCCTCTCAGTTTGTTTTGCAGAGAAGTCAGGGCTTGATTTGATGGTTTTTCTGATATATCTAGAGAACAGGTAGGAGGATGAGCTGGAATGAATGACCAAAACAAATATCTTATGGATCATATCACACCAATCCTACTGTTTTTTTTTTTTTTTTTGAGATGGCGTCTCGCTCTGTTGTCCAGGCTGGAGTGCAGTAGCACGATCTCCACTCACTGCAACCTCTGCCTCCCAGGTTCAAACAATTCTCCTGCCTCAGCCTCCAGAGCAGCTGGGACTATAGGCACATGCCACCACACCCAGCTAATTATTGTATTTTTAGCAGATATGTGGTTTCACCATGTTGGCCAGGCTGGTCTCGAACTCCTCACCTCATGATCCACCTGCCCCTGTCTCCCAAAGTGCTGAGATTACAGGCATGAGCCACTGAGCCCAGCCAAATCCTACATTTTATAGACTAGAAAAGTAAGGCTCAGAGAAGGTCTTTCCCAGAGTCTCAGAGTTGGTGGCAGGAATGAAACTAGAACTCTGGTGCCTGAGCTTTTTATAAACAATGGCAGGAGGTCAGGGGGATACCTTGAAGGTCACCTCCGGGCATCATGCAAACTGCTGGCCTGTCCCCAGTCTAGGTGACACAAGAAAGGTCAGTTTTCAACTTATCTTCTTTATATGAGTATCAAGTAGAATGTCTAAAGAAATGTCTGATAACTCACACTTTTTCTTTTTCCTGAAGCCCTGATTTTCCCTGAATTCTACTTTTCCATCCTCCTTCTTTTCTTACCCTCTCCTGTCACGATCTAGAATCTTTGCTGAGCTACAACAGTTTTGCAGAAGCCAGCCCTCTCCTCCCTGCCAGGAACGAGCCAGTCCTCTCCCCTACCCAGGAAGTACAACTCACATAGTGCCTTAATATCCCTCGGGAACATTATCATCCTTTGATATGGCAATGTGACAATGGGCAGTTTGCCAATCTTGTCATTTTAGAAGCAAATTGGCTTAAGTAATCACCTAAAACATCTCCTTCCAAGGGACTTTTTTTACTCCACATAGGAGACAGTATCTGTCATTTCCAACTGTGAGAAACAGAAAATATTTCCCCTACTAAGTGAAATGAGGGATGTTTTTGAGGCCTTTGTGGGCCTTCTGTTTAAATAAAGCTCTCTTTTAACACAAAAATTCAATGCACACTCACAGGATCTCAGTGTTTTCAAATATTCAATTTAAACTCCCTGTTATTTACATTCTCCATCCTAACAACCATTATTATACCAGAATTTTTCCCTGCAGTGAGCATTCATCCATTGCAGGGTTGGTGTTATTACCGGAGCAATTCTCTGCACTGTGCTGTGTTCCAAAGCCCCATCCCCATTGTTCCCTTTGTCCCATCCAGCACCAAGTGGGTGTTCTCCACAAAAGCAGACGATGATTTCACATTTTTCAATAGTGGGTAGATTTAAATGGAATTGATCCGAAGTGGCGGGGGGAGCCTGGAAGCCACTCCAGCACTGTGCTCAGGGATGGAGAAGGCTCCATTCCCCTTGCCCTGCTCCCAACTGCAGCTTCTGATGTGAAAAGAGACAGCCCCAGCCTCTTCCGTTTCTCATACAGACATTTGTTAGCATGCCTCCAACCAGGCTAAGGGATGCTGCCTCATTTTTCAAAGAGCTCTCTGGCATGTACTGTTTCTCTCTGGCTCAGGGGCCAGGAGTTAGAAGCAGAACTTTCTGTTTGGGCTGTACTCACAGAGGCCAGTGGTGATGACTGACTCCTATTAAAGATTAGTGGCTACACATCTGTGGGTTTTTTAATTTTGTTTTTTTATTTTGGTTTCAATTGATACATAATAGTTGCACATATTGATGGGATACAGTGTGGTGTTTTGATACACGTGTACATTGTGTAAAAATCAAATCAGGGTAATTAGCATATCCATCACCTCAAACATTTACCATTTCTTTGTGGTGAGAGTATTTAAAGTCCCCTCTTCTAGCTATTTTGAAACATGCAATATAAAATTGTTAACCATAGTCACCTTAATGTAGAAAGAACACCAGGAATTATTTCTCCTGTCTAGCTGTGACTATGCACCCACTGACTAATCTCTCTTTCTATTCCCCCTTCCTCTGACCATCTCCATCCTCTGGTAACCATCATTCTACTCTCTATTTCTGTGAGGTTAAATTATTTAGATTCCACTTGTAAATGAGATCCTATGGGGTATTTGTATTTCTGTGCCTGGTTTATTGCACATAATAAAACATCCTCTGGGTTCATCCATGTTGTTGCAAATGACAGAATTTCATTCTTTTTCATGACTGAATAGTATTCCATTATGTACATATGGACATACCTTGGATATACTGCCAGGTCATTCCAGTCTATCACAATAAAACAAGTGACACATTTTCTTTTTTTTTTTTTTTTGGTTTCTGAGTGAATATAAAAGTTATGTTTGCACTATACTGTGGTCTATTAAGTGTTTCATAACATTATGTCTAAACAAATGTACATCTCTTACTTAAAAAATACTTTATTACTAAAACACACTGACACAAAGACACAAAGTGAGCAAATGCTGTTGGAAAAAAATGGTGCTGATAGACTTGCCCTGCACAGGGTTGACACAAACCTTTAATTTATAAAAATCACAGTATCTGCAAAGTACAATAAAATGAAGTGCAATAAAATGAGGTATGCCTGTATATCACAATTTTTTTCATCCATTCATTCATTGATAGACATTTAGGTTGATTCCTTCTCTTGGCTACTGTGCATAGTGCTGCAATAAATGGGGGTACAGTCATCTCTTTGACATATAATTTCAAATCCTTTGGGAATATAGTTAGGAATTGGATGGCTGGGTCATATGGTAATTCTATTTTTAATTTTTTGAGGATCCTACATACTGTTTTCCATAATGGCTGTACTAATTTACATTCCTACCAACAGGATATAAGAGTTCCCCTTTCTTCAGATCCACTTGTTAGCCATCTGTAAGTCTTATTTTAAGATCTATCTATCCAGGTATTATGCCTTCTTTTTTTTTTTTTTTTTTTTTTTGAGATGGAGTCTCACTCTGTTGCCCAGGCTGGAGTTCAGTGGCACGATCTTGGCTCACTGCAAGCTCTACCTCTTGGGTTCATGCCACTCTCCTGCTTCAGCCTCCCCAGTAGCTGGGACCACAGGCGCCCACCACCACGCCTGGATAATTTTTTCTATTTTTTAGTAGAGACGGGGTTTCACCGTGTTAGCCAGGATGGTCTCGATCTCCTGACCTCGTAATCCACCTGCTTCAGCCTCCAAAACTGCTGGGATTACAGGCATGAGCCACCGTGCCCGGCCTGTGCCCATTTTTAAATTATATTGTTTTTCTGCTATTGAGTTGTTTGAGTTCTTTATATATTCTGAATATTAACTTCTTGTTAGATGTATAGTTTGCAAATATTTTCTCCTATTCTGTAGGTTGTATTTTCATCTACAGTAGTTGATTATTTTCTGTGCAAAAGATTTTTAGTTTGATGTAAATCCATTTGTCTATGTTCACCTTTATGACTGTGCTTTTGGGGTCTTATGCAAAAAATCTTTGCCTATACCAGTATCACGATGTGTTTCTCCTGTGTTTTCTTCTAATCGTTTTATCATTCCAGGTCCTACATTTAACTCTTTAATTAATTTTGAGTTGATGTTTGTATATTGTGAGAAAAGGGGGTCTAGTTTCATTATCCAGCATATGAATATCAAATTTTTCTAGCACTATTTATTAAAGTCAGTATTCTTTCTCTATTGTGGGTTTTTGGCGTCTTTGTCAAAAATCAGTTGACTGTAAGTGTGTGGATTTATTTCTGGGTTCTCTATTCTGTTGCACTGACCCATGTGTCTATTTTTATGCCAATTCCATGCTGTTTTGATTACTATAGCTTTGTAGTATATTTTGAAGTCAGATAGTGACTTCATATTACTGTAAAAAATGTCATTGGCATTTTGATAGGGATTGCATTGAATCTGTAGATTGCTTTGGGTAGTATGCACATTTTAACAATATTAATACTTTTAATCCATGAGTGTGGGCTATCGTTCCATTAAGTTGTGTCTTTTCAATTTCTTTTGTCAATGTTTTATAGTTTTAGTGTAGAAGTCTTTTATCTCCTTAGTTAACCTTACATCTATGTATTTTTTCTGTAACTATTGCAACTAGGATTGTTTTCTTGATTCCTCCTTTAGACAGTTCACTATTAAGATATAAAATGCTAGTGCTTTTTCTATGTCGATTTTGTATCCTGAAACTTTACTGAATTTGTGTATCAGTTTTGAATTTTTTTAGTGGAGTCTTTAGTGTTTTCTATATATAATATTATGTTATCTGCCAATGGGGACAATTTAACTTATTTCTTTCCAATTTGGATGTCCTTTATTTTTCTCACCAAATTGCTCTGGCAAGGACTTCCAGTACTATCTTGAATAAGAGTGGTGAGAATTGGCATCCTTGTCTTGTTTCAGATTTTAGAGAAAAAGATTTCAAAATTTTTCCATTCATTATGATATTAGCTGTGGTTTGTCGTATATGACCTCAATTGTGTTGAGATACATTCCTTCTATGTCTAATTTGTTGAGCGTTTTATTGACACTTCATAACTATATATATTTATGGGGTACAGTGTGATATTTCAATACATGTATACGTTGTGTAATCATCAAATCAGAATAATTAACACATCCATCATCTCATACATTTATAATTTCTTCATGGTAAGAACATTCAGAATCCTCTTTTCTAGATATTTTGAAACGTACAATAAATTATTGTTAACCGTATTCACCCTGCTGCGCAACAGAACACCATAGCTACACATGCATGGTTCTAACAGCACCTAGGCTGCGGAATAGTCTGTCGCTGTGGGATGAGAACTTTCCTTCTGCTCCCTGTAACCTACATATGGATTTGATCTGGAAGTCAATGTTCTTTTTTTTAATTGTTTTAATTATTTAAATTGTTTTACATATTTGGTTATAGAACTAAGGCAACTCTGTCACTGTAAATTGAAACCAGGGACATACTGGACAATTGCACCTCTGCAATAATGAAAAGTAAATGAGTCAGAAACCATATTATATGAGAGGTCCATGGAGATGGCATCAGAGTAAAAGCTAAGGGCACAGGATAAAATTCCAGAAACTCTCTGTACACATTTGGGAGTTGATGCTAGTATAATATTCCAGACAAAGTCATTGCAAATTTCATTTACTGATGCAGGCAGCATCAGTGCTATCCTCATGTGATCTCTTCAAATTCACTTTTCTGAGTTGTTTTATTTCACATTCTTAAATACTGAAATTATTTTAAAGCAGGGCATAGTACTTTGTTATACTGTATGGCAGTAAAAATGCACAGTCACTTTCTTTAATATTCCATTGATTTCAAATGTGCTAGGCAGTAACTGGGACCATTAGATCCATCTCCCGCTTGTTTTACCTTAAAAAGTTGGGGCTGGAGAAATGAAAGTAACTTGCTTTACAAAGTCCCAAGTTTCTCTACTGGCAGAACATGGCTAAAGTCACCGTCTCCTAAATTTCAGTTCCCTTTTTCTGACTGTATTTTGATGCTCCCAGTTCATAGGGAGAGTTTCAAATTACATTCATTTTTAAATATGTGAATAATTTATTTAATCCCTTCAGATACCTGAACCAGTGAAGCTGTTTTTTTTTTTTTTTCTTAAAGTGTGCAGATCATATAAACTCATGCCTCCATTGTTTTTCTCTACTTATTGGACTGTCAATATCCTGTCCACAGTTGATGAGAAGGCTCCTAGCATGAAAAAGGTTGGAAGCTTAGGAATCGCTGGCATAAAGGAGCTAACCAGAACAGAACTCACCTCTGCAGGGGAAAAGTTGGTAGCACACCTCATCAAGATTGAGGGGGCTGGAGAAGTAACACAACTTCCATTTAGGAACCAGGCTCCAGGAAAGGTACCTAGGAGTAGAGTGCTATACAGAGCAGTCATCACTTGGAGCGCATGTTGAAGACTGTACAAGCAGACCAAAGCCAGATACATGAATACGTAGCAGTCTGAAAAGCACAGGAATCCCAGGTTCCAGGTAGAAGGGCAACAGTATATTCCCAGACCTCTCTCACTGACTCTCATTGGCTCAGGGACTTATTAAACCTAACATACTTCCCACAGAACTAAGCAGAAATAAGCAGGCACCAACCCACAGGAATTCACTGTCCACCCCCATCATGAGGATTCTGTCTACACACCAAACACATGCCTGCTTCTCTGGTATTCATGACGTGAAGAACTACTTGAAGCATAGGGCAAATTTCTGAACAAAGACAGAACATTCTAATCAGCCAACAGTAAAGAAAATTTAGGGTGTGAAAGGGCAGTCATTTTGGAAGACTGGGTCATTGGAGCTTCATGTCCATTTATAGTGAGCCAGCTTTCTGGAACAGGGGGCTAACATGTAAAAAGCTGATATATGCAGTGAGTTAGGCTCAAACTCACTGAGTTTATGACTCAGCAATGTCTGTCTGACATTTATTACCATTCAAACAGACTGGCAGTCATAAATCCAGCTTCATGTTTAGTTAAATGGCTCCCATCATGAAACAAAGGAACAAAGGGAAGACATCCACAGCTGTGTTATTCATTCTGCACCTCACTAAAGAACAGGAAAGAATGTCAAAATAAATAGGTCGTGTTGTAGTTGATTTATATTTATATGCATATATGCATGTAAGCCGCATACAAATACTATATAAGAACATATGTTGAACTCTGCTCTTCCTGCAGGAAAATGTTGTGGAGCAGCATGTCTTTTCCTTCTGTGCTAGAGTAAAACTGATCTCAGGTTCTCCTCCCTAGCTGCTCCCAGACACCAAGAGATAGTAGCTTACATAAAGAGGTAGGAGAAGGGCTTGCAACTGCCCCATCTCCTCACTTGAATATTCTTCAGCCACATGCAAGGGTGAGGTCCTCATACTGATTAAAAAACTGACTGGGTGCTGGCAGAGAGGCATAAGGCTTAAGGGGCAGGAGGGGATGCTGGCAGAGATGCGAGAGTGAAGACGAAGGGGAGGAGAAAACAGGTGCCTTTTGGGAACTCATACTGACAACTTCTGGAACACTTTGAGCTTTGCCTTTCTGGGGAGCTGTTTGCTACAGGAGTTATACTAGCACTGATCCTCTCCTTCATAACGTTCTATTTCATGGCATATTTTTAACAACTAGAACATTCAACATAAGGGAGACGGATAAGATGGCCTCAAAGGTCTCTTCCAGCTCTCCATTGAATGATTCTGTATTAGATTGCACAGTTATTAGCTAGTTTGATGATGGAGAAGAGAAGAAGAAATGCACATAGTAAGTTTGTTTCCCCTTGACAACTCAAAAAGAAATTCTATTATCCCCGCTTTAGCTATTGGGCAGTTGAAGCTTGCCTGAGATCTCAAGGCCAATGAATGGCAGAATCATATTCTAAATACAGGTTTTCGAACTCCTGTACCATTTCCTCTATAAGAACATTCTTTGAAACTTTATATTCAATAACTAATTACTTAATATGTAAATATATGATAAACATAATATAATCATCCTTTTACTACTTGTTATAAACTGGATAAGTAGAGTTTAGCACAGAAATGGGTTTTATTATTGGCTTTTTCATTTTAGGGGTACTCATCTCAATTCTCAGAAAAAGTTGATTAAAGAAGATAATTTCAAAAGAAAAAGGGTATATTTGCCTCAAATCGCAGCATAAGTCAGAGAGTATCAGTCAGTTCCTACAATGGGGGCTGTATTCCTTTTTGCACTCCACATCTACAGAGAAGAGAGCCTGAAGTAACGAAGATGTGTTACTAAGTACAAATGGAGAAAGACTGAGTCAATTCCACACAGAGAAAGGTTTGCCATGCATGAGGAAGATAGGCAGTTTTTGAACCCATGAGCTACTAGACAAAGAAAAAGGTTCAAGCACTTAGTTCATTTATAATTCAACACTATCAAAGAAATAAATGGTTGATACAAACTCCCAGGGGGAACACCATTTTATTACACACCTCATCCGTGGCTTTTAAAGGGTACTTGATTAGGTTTCATCACAATTAAACTTTCTACACCAAAAGGACACCAAAATATGGTAGCTTATATAAAGAGGTAGGAGATGGGCTTGTAATTGGCCTTCAATTAAGTGGTAAAGAAGGGGATGATGAGGAAAGAAGCTTGTAGACATATAACTAATTGAAAGTGGAAACATGTTGGCTTTCAAAAAAATACATCTCCAAAATGGCAAATATCTTCTATATACTAATTGTATTGTCTTGTTACCAGTCACCTTTTTAATAGCAATGTGCTCGGGTTAAACCGAAGAGTGGTGGGAAAAAGACAAAAGGACTAGACACCCCAACTTTCTGAAAATGGGGTCCTTAGAGCCAATCAATATGAAAGCCACCAAGTGGATCTAAGAAGTGACAAGAAGAATTGATTCACAAGAAGGATGAAGAACTTAAACCATGTGTGGATGGCCCTAAAGCCAACAGTGATGCCCTCCAAATGGGGACAGCTGAGGGTAGGGGCTGTGGTTAAAGCCAATAGTGGATGCCCTCCAAACGGGGACAGCTGAGGGTAGGGGTTGTGGTTAGCTGCACGGTGTGCTGACTCTGAGGATCTGAGACTTCCACCTAGGATAAGGGCTGCTATAGAACACCTTCCTTGCATAGTGACTGCCCACGATTCCATTATTCTCAAAATCAGCCAAAAATATTGTAATTTTGAAAAGTAAGGAAATATTCCAGTTTCTCTGCTCACACATATCTAGTATTAATGAGTTCCTTGGAACTAATATCATGGAGGCTAATCATATCCCCGATTATGAGCTTCTTAGAGACTATTTACAGTCAGAGTAGTGGATTAATGGGAAATGAGGTTGACTCAACATGGCAACTCTTTGAACTATCAACAGTAAAATCATTAGCACTAATGTTATGCACCCCGATTAATACTCCATCCAATAATAAAGATGATTTCAAGAAATAAGAGAATTTTAAATAATTGATCTCAAAGTAGACCCCTTGGCCACTGACTTGGTAACCCCAAGGAAACCTCATATTGCTAATTTTGGATGGTCTTAGTGTCAGACACTTAATTGAGCAATAATTTAAGTGGAAAATGTGCTGATAATTCTCAAAAAAGAGTTGTGAGTAAGGATACAAGAGAGAATCCATTATTGTGTGTAGCCTTTTCCCATTTTTCTTTAATTAAAAAAATAAAATGTACCAGTCAAATGTGCTACATCATACATTACCTCAACTCTCTGAAGCTGGAGCATCCCTACGTCTCACTGAACCTAGTGACCCCCTGAAGGATGAGGGAATTTTAGCCTGGATTTCAAACAACCACAGTTAACTCAAGTTTGACACAGTACAATAGTTTCACGGTATCTCAGAAACAATGTAACCCGCTATGGGTGGCTGGTGGTGGGAGGCAGGTAAAATTGGATTTTTCCTTCGCTCATATAATTTGAAGATTATAGAATGTAGTTTTTAAAGGTCAGAATGAATTGCTAATTAAGTGGAGGCATTTGAAATTAGCAAATAAAACTGCTACTCAGAATAGTGACAAAGGAGTAATTAATCATATGGGGAAAATGGCAGCACAGTTCAGCCAGCAGTAAAATCATCTTTTAACTAGTTACCATAGAGCCTTCAGATGGCGTTACTAAGAAACTGTTATGTATTAATTCCATTCTTTTCTCTTTAGGCTATATCATTTACAAGAATAGTGCTCAACATTCTTCTACGAAGACACAAATCAAATTCATCTGCACAGTCTCTCTTGCAGGTATTTAGAAATATGTGGACTAGCTATGATTTCCCTTTACCTTTCACTCAACATGGGAGTGAAGTAAGGATTACATTATCGTAGTATACTTTTATATAACTCATTGATGAACCTTGGCATTTTAATTATTATAACAGAGAATTACTTAATATACTCCTCAAACCAATGCTGAGACTCCCTCCTTTCCTTCTTTTAAAATGCTTTGTTTCTTTGTTTGTTTGTTTTGAGACAGAGTCTTGCTCTGTCACCCAGGCTGGAGTACAATAGCGTAATCTCAGTTCACTGCAACCTCCGTGTCCTTGGTTCAAGCGATTCTCCTGCCTCTGCCTCTGGAGTAGCTGGGATTACAGGCATGCACCACTACACCCAGCTAATTTTTGTATTTTTAGTAGAAATGGGGTTTCACCATGTTGATCACGCTTGTCTGGAACTCCTGACCTCAAGAGATCTGCCCACCTCAGCACTCCCAAAGTACTGGGATTACAGGCGTGAGTCACCATGCCCAGCCAAAAATGCCTTCTAAAAACATTTTGGTTTGGTTTCCAGGTGCTTTTTGTTTCCCTAACTGCTATATCTGCCAGTCTTGGGCTAGATGCTCTCAACCCATGCTAGGATTTCATTTTGCCTCAAAATTTTTATATCTTAAATGTAAAGCCAAATTTACAAACATGAATATTACATTCAAATATTCAGACAGTTGATTCGACATGCACATCTAAAACTAGAAAACAAATTAAGGCAGGATTTATACAGAGATCCATATTTTTAAGCACTTGATATTTATGAACTAGCTAATCCCCACCAGAATCCTACGAGGTAGCCTAGCTTGTCTTTATTATAAATAAATTAGGTAGAAGCCAGGAAAAAAAAAAAAAAAAAGGTTGTCTCCACAATAACATGTTGATTGGACCCTCTTTATTCTGGTCACAAAAGAAAAACAATTCCTCATATAAGTAGGTCAAGTGAACAATGAATATTTTGCTCGGATGGAATATAGAGAGAGTATAATTATTTTATTACCTGGCAGTTTATAAAGGTAATTTTCTTAGTGGAGCTTTAATATTCTGTGTTCACATTGACACGTCAGAAATTTCCGATGCAAAATATCAGCTTTGGAAGAGTTAGGATGCCCCCACACTCCACCCCCAGCCCTACCCGGAAGGTTCAAATTTTCCTATGGGAGTTTTAGTATTTTTCATGTATCTTAAATTTTTCATCCTTTGGTCTGGTCGACCTAATAAACTCATGCCAATAGAAAAGTGTAAAGACTCTTTCAGTTCCAATTTATGCTTACATATGTCATCCAACAGGCAAGTGAAACACAAATCCTATTTGTCTTTGCAGTCAAGCAATTGCAGATGAGAGTTTTATTACTACCTTTATAGCCAAAGGAATCACTGTAGTCCCCTCTACTTAGCAGATTACTTTATGACTATATTTATTAGTTCACTGGGCTTTGGAGACTAAATTTAATGAAGCCTCATTAATTTGGGTTTCACTACCATACCATGGCATCTGTGGCCTCTGGCACAGGTGCTAGCCTGAATCTTACCTTGTACTGACGAAGAAAAACTTTTTGCAAAGTAAATTAACTGCATGACCAAGACTATAGGAGTGTTTTATCTTCTTAAGAAGACAATTTCAACCACGTAACCACTAAACTTTTAAAAACAAATAATTTTATTCTGATATCGTATAAGGAGTCCATTAAGCTTGTGTGTTATGTTAATTTTGAATAATTTTTCCCCCACGGCAGCAAAACTTTAAATGGGCAGTATTTGGTTAGTTTAGTTAACATTATTATACAAACTCCGGAATAGTAAAAATACTTTAAATATTGATACTTTGAACAGCTTCACTCTTTCAAATATATGAGTTCTCTCCTAGTTCCTCTGAATTAACATTTTACAGAGAATCACTTGGCTCATCTTCTCAGCTTGCCCAGAGTCTCTGCTGTGACCACATGACAGCAGCTCCAGGGTGGACTGGACGTAAGAGAGGGACACACCCAGGTCTGTGTGGGTCTCTTTCCTCTCCTTCAGAATCGATTTGGTTATTTGAAAACATCTACCTTCCATCCCACTCCCATCCACTCATAATAAAATGGGAAGGTAAGATATGACTTAGCTGAACAAACATAACCACAGCAAACCAAACAGAAAAGACAACCACAAACAGCTAACTTCCCAAGTGGGAATCTTTCCATTCCAGAATTCCCAAAATGTAAACAACAGTAGCAGTCCCTTCCTGCCTAAAACTGAGTATGTCATCTCCAGGGTACACTAGAATGATAATTTCCATTATCTGCATGGGCAAAAATAAAGACATTTGAAAACAAACACACAAAACCTCTGGCAGGGTATTCACTTCTATTTGACAGGCTGCCAAGGAGCAAGGGCATTTAGATGAGGAATTCTGAAATAATCTGATTATTACAGCCAGAAGCTTGTCTATAAAGGGTTTGGCATAGCCTCTCTGTAGAGTAAAAAAAATCTATGTTCATAGACTTTTCTATATGAGGTTATTTTAAAACACACACACACACACACACACACACACACACACACGCACAGCACTTTAGGGCATAAGCTCACTCACTAAACCCAAACAGAAACAGTGTTTTGTTGTTGTTGCTGTTTTTACTTGGACAATGCTTATTTTACAGCGGAATTGACAAATAAAGCCTTATTTTACACATCCGAAGAAACACCATTACAGGAGGTTTGTAGGTCGCCCGTGTGCTTTCCAAAACAGCAAAACAGATTTCTTCCCATCCAACCCCCTTTCCTCTCATAGAGTCGGGTGTGGCTGGTGGGGCTGCCTCTCTCTGCAGGCACAGAAACTGGCAGACCTCGTCCCTCCTGAGCGGGCCCTGCTCAAGGGAATGGTGCCAGATTTTGAACACAGGGAAACAGGTTCCTTCATAACAACACTGTGCATTTCTGTGTCATTTTGTTTATTGCTCACTGAGTTGTTGCCACCTAAGCTCTTGGTGGAAAACAGTGGGTGTCCAGAAATTCCTGACACGAGGAGATGGATTGCCTATGGTTGCTAGGGACACAGGGCAGCCCCAGCCAGATCCCAGCTGGTCCATGCAGGGCATCGTCAGTAGAAGCTCAACATCCCACTTTGTAACCAGGCTGCAAGACACCAAGTCCAGTCACCATGGAAAAGAATTAAACCTAGAGAAAGAGCCTTACGATCTGCACTCAGACGCTCCCCATCAGAAAGCAACCGTTTTCCTTCTCGGTCATGCTCTTTCCAAAGTGACTGAGTCTTGGCTCAGCAGTAGGACTTCAGTGAGAAAGAGAAGAAATAGGGGACCCCGCCTAGTCCAAGGCTGCCATTTCTTCAGAATTTTCTCACTTTTTTCCCAAACTGTCAGTATCCCCAAATTAAAGCCCACAGTTCAGGCCAAACATCATAAAAAAAAATTCATTTATTTCCATCTCATTCTGGGGTTTGTAATTCTTCTTTTAGATGCTTTTGGCGAAAAAATTCACCAAGGTCAAGGGCTGTGAAGACATTTTTGCCTAAGAAGATCATCATGCAGGCAAACTAATTCTTTTCCTAAGCTATTATTTGGCAACTTGCAAGGAGGACGTGGCTTAACCTTGAGAAACTGTTGTTTGAGTGATCAGAAAAAAAGATGAGAATTCTTCCTTTATTTACTCTCTTCGTCTTCATTGTTCAGATGGCAAACCTGGCTCCTGTGCTTGGAGAACAGAGAAGGACTGGCTTGATATTTTCCACTAATACTGATCTGCTCTGGTTCTGTGCATGTCACCCTCAACTGTGTCCAACATGATGAAAAAACAATGTATATTTCTGGATAGAGGTGCTTTACATCACACTCATTGAGGATTTAACAGAATAATTATGCTCTGAGGAAATCTAGAATAAATTGGAAATTTAAATTTTTCCACTTTCAGTTTGAATAATGCTCCAATGGTTTGCTATAGGATTATAATTTAGAACATGTGCTATATGTGTTATCAGGAAAGAATTTAAAAATCCATCCAAATATCATAACTTACCCCAAAATTAAAAAAAGGAAAAAGAAAAAAAAGAAACCTCATTCATTTCCAAAAATCAAGATCAGTCGTTATGTTAATCTGTGAATCCTTGTAAGAAATGTTTATTGTTCAAGAAAGAAGCCTCCTATGGTTGCTGATAGCGATTCTCCACAGCAGAGAAATGCTGATATTTTGTTCTTATCTCTTGATTGATGCTTTCACTACTTATTCTTCAGGCTATAAGACAGAAGGAAACACAATGTTACCTTCTTTCGTAATTACAAATTCCAACACCTCTTTCTTCCCCCGCGCCCTGTCTCCCTTCTACTTCTCATATTACCTTAACCATCAAATTCAAATGCATCTGAATTTATAAGGTTAATCTTTCAGGTTCTAAATAACCTGTATATATAATATCTCCATTACCAATGCTCCATTACCAATGCCATCTCCACATATGTACAAGAAAATGTATAGCTCTACATTGTCAATCCAGACACTAAATTCATTCCAAATGTTCTCAAAATAAAAATAATGAATTGATTTTATTTAGGGCATGCTGCATACACCCATCTTTAAGTTTCAGGTATAACTACATGCAGAACCCTTTTGTTGAAAGTGGAGAGCAACTTTACAGTGGTTAAATTTCAAATTAATATAAGCCTCGTTCTCCACTCATTCAGAATTTTCTCTGTTAGATGAATAGGAAAAAAAAAAAATGTTTCTGGGCCCAGCGCAATGGCTCACACCTGTAATCCCAACACTTTGGGAGGCAGAGGCGGGCGGATCACGAGGTCAGGAGATCAAGACTATTCTGGCCAACATGGAGAAACCCCGTCTCTACCAAAAACACAAAGATCATCTGGGCATGGTAGCGCGCCTGTAGTTGCAGCTATTCAGGAAGCTGAGGCAGGAGAATCGTTTGAACCCGGAAGGTGGAGGTTGCAGTGAGCCGAGATTGCACCACTGCACTCCAGCCTGGCAACAGAGTGAGACTCCATCTCAAAAAAAAAAAAAAAAATTGTTTCTGGCTTTACTTGCAAAAAGTATTGATTTAATAAAATTGAGAGTTAATTTTTGAAGGATATTTAGTTTTGTTTTTTTCTTTATGACAAGAAGATACTACCTCTTACCACATACCTACTACATGTCACGAATTTTACATTTATTTGACTTTTTTTTTTTTTGAGACGGAGTCTCACTCTGTCGCCCAGGCTGGAGTGCAGTGGTGCGATCTCCGCTCACTGCAAGCTCCGCCTCCTGGGTTTACGCCATTCTCCTGCCTCAGCCTCCTGAGTAGCTGGGACTACAGGCGCCGGTCACCTCGCCCGGCTAGTTTTTCATATTTTTTTAGTAGAGATGGGATTTCACCATGTTAGCCAGGATGGTCTCGATCTCCTGACCTTATGATCTCCCCGTCTCGGCCTCCCAAAGTGCTTTATATTTTAATTTAATCCCCAGACCACTTTTCCTATGTGTACCATGTCCACCCCTTTTAAAAGGTGAGAACACTGAGGTTTCACTTGGCTAAATTAATGGCACAAGATCAAACAGTGGTTGAGGGGTGGAACTTGAACTCTGGAAAAAACTCAAAAGCAGGAGGTGAAAGAGCTTGTTGACCTCTTCTGCCAGGGATTTCTCGCATGCTACTGAAGAAGTGCTCCATCTGAAAGGAGGATGCTGGAAAAGCATCTTCCAGTGGTGGCTGTTTCCCTTAAAGTATATTTTAGAGGGAAGGGTGGCAAAAGTGTTAGAGCAGGTTAGAATCTTTCCACAGGTTTTCCCATCTTCCATCGCTAGGGTCCAAATGTCTCACTGGCAAACTGGTACATGAAAATTCAAAAGCTACAAAGGAAAATTCTATCACTCACCTAGAAACACAGAGCATATGTTGAAATTTCATTTTCCAAAAAAAGTGCTGTCATAGAATATTCTTAGGATCTGAATAAGAATTTGAACATTGTTGGTATAATGTAGACAAAAAAAAAATGAGACTACATGCATATTTTTAAAAATAGGTTTGAAATTTTTGAAATTTTGCCTTAGCATGACCCTGGTAGCTACAGCCACTTTTTAGTAGTTCTTATAAAAATTAAAATCCTGTTTTAGAATCTCATACTCTGCCACCACACGGTCATGACCTAAGGAAATTCAACAGTCCTTGTCATCTTCACAAATTAATGTGACATAAGGGTTGAAAGTTCTCACTGAGCAAATAAGTATAATTTCATTTTTATAAACTGCAAAGATGAACACTTTTTTTTTTTTTTTTTTGAAACGGAGTCTCGCTGTGTTTCCCAGGCTGGAGTGCAGTGGCCCGATCTCGGCTCACTACAACCTCTGCCTCCTGGGTTCAAGCGATTCTCCTGCCTCAGCCTCCCGAGTAGCTGGGACTACAGGTGTCCGCCACCACTCCCGGCTAATTTTTGTATTTTTAGTAGAGATGGGGTTTCACCATATTGGCCAGGCTGGTCTCAAACTCCTGACCTTGTGATCTGCCCGCCTCGGCCTCCCAAAGTGCTGGGATTACAGGCTTGAGCCACCACGCCAGGCCTAGATGAACACTTTTGAGATTAAAATGAGTTTGAAGCATGGCATCTTCATGTAACAGTAAGAAGACCAAACACTCACAGCTAAATAGTCTTTAGTCATGATTACATCGTTAGAGAAAACCAGATGAAACGTTTTTTTTTTTAACTTATAGTAAAAGTGGTATATTAAGAACTTAATCCCATAATGAGGAAAAACATCACACTCTTCCTTTTATAGTTATCATAATTATTCAGATCCTTTCTGAATACATAGAAATAATGACAAATTAAAATGTCTTTCAATTCCATATAGCTTTTGTAATTATTCATCCATTACTGTTATTATTGCTGGAAAGACTCCTTCGTATTTTAGTCAGCATCCCATTTGATACAAAAGAACACGGAAAATTTTACTGCTATTAATAAACACGCAGACATCCAATCCAAGAAGAAAATTCTTTTTCATCTGAGAGATAAGCTGCATAATTCATGTATTTTCAGAAATTTCTTTAAATAGAAAATTGAAGAAAGGCATAGGGAAAAGAATTCATCACATAGCTTCCATTTGTGGCGAAGGGCAGTCTTTGTTCTCGGACAGCCTTAAATATGATTCCATCTGAAGGGAGAATTTCAATTGCTCCATATCCATATCAATCATACTCAGATAGCTCATCTTCTTCTTGACATATATGAAACTACAAACATGATAAAAACATGGCCTCAGTTGCACATTTGCACATTTGCTACCTTTTTTTTTTTTTTTTGAGTCCGAGTCTTGCTCTGTCACCCAGGCTGGAGTACAGTGGCACAATCTCAGCTCACTGCAACCTCTGCCTCCCAGGTTCAAGCAATTCTCCTGCCTCAGCCTCCCAAGTAATTGGGATTACAGGCACTCACCACCATGCCTGGCTAATTTTTTGTATTTTTAGTAGAGACGGGGTTTCACCACGTTGCCCAGGCTGTTCTCAAACTCCTGACCTCAGGTGATCCACCTGCCTCAGCCTCCCAAAGTGTTGGGATTACAGGTGTGAGCCACTGTGCCCGACCTATACTTTTTGAACTTTGGAATTTTGAAGCTTATGAAAGTATGGACCTATTAAAAAATTTTTTTAGCTGGAATAAAAAAACCTACCTAAAATAATATTTCTGATTTTTAAAAATCTATTTCTAAGGTAAACATATATGCTCAATTAGTTTTTCTTTTCTACCTTCTAGGAATCATTATCTACTAAATGATATAAAATGCAAAGGATACAATTTAGCAATATTTATCAAAAACCTGTAGTATTTACTGTTGAACCCAGAAATATCACTTCTGAGAATTTATCATGTAGATGTACAACTTACCCACATATGTAGTATCTTACATAGAACATTACTCATTGTAGCATTATTTAAAAGCACCAGAATGGAAAATATCTATGTGTCAATAGGGAACTGATCAAATATACTATATAGTATATCTACACTATAGAATACTCTAGCTATAAAAAAAGAATCTCTAATAGGAAAAGATCTCTGGATATATTGTTAAAATTCAAAACTGATACAGAAGAGTGTAATCAGTAGACTATTTATGGAAAAGCAATGGGTGTCCGGGTGAAGGGCGAGTAGGTGGTAAATAGCACAGGAGCTAGCTCTTCTCCAATAGGTTTTGGAACTGATTATAGCACTATGTAAATGTATTACTCATTCAAAAAAATTTTTAAAGATTATTTACACAGTGAGAAATATTTTAAACTAAGAAACGATACTCTGTTCAGGAGGAAAATAAGTGACCCAATGGGCTACATAAAAGCAGCCTTGGCCTATTGCCTAATTTGAGATGGGAAGATAGCTGGTATTTCATTTAAAACTATTTGAAATTTTTATCTTACCTATATTTCATAATTTCCACTATATCCTCAGCATCTTCTTTGGTTGCTTCCTCTCTCAATTCCAACCTTGCTCGTGCCTTTACAAGAAAACACCATTTTCAGATGACAAAAGATGAATATATTTACCATAATATGTCTAAGCTTTACTTCATTTACTAATTTTACACAAAACCTGACCTTTAGGTGAGGAAGGTCATAACATCAGAAGTCAAAATATGAAAATAATTCTCTGGGCTGGCAGTGGTGGCTCACGCCTATAATCCCAGCACTTTGGGAGGCCAAGGTGGGAAGACCACTTGAGCCCAGGAGCTCAAGACCAGCCTGGGCAACAAAGTGAGGACCTGTCTCTACAAAAAAATTTTAAAATTAGCTGGGTGCGGTGGTGTATGCCTGTAGTCCCAGCTACTTGGGAGGCTGAGGTGGGAGGATCGCTTGAGTCTGGGAGGAGAGGCTGCAATAAGCCTTGATCATGCCACTGCACTCCAGCCTAGGTGACAGGAAGACCCTGACTCAGGGCAAAAAAATAAAATAAAATCTGAAACCTTGACTATGAAAATTACAACTCACTTAAAATAAGGATAAAACTCGTTTTTACTTATTAATGTATCTTTCTCAGTATTCATTTCAGGAGATTCGATGATAAAATACACTTGGTTTTCCCTTGCCTTTTACTTTTAGGAAATCATGCCTAACCAATATGGTAAAACAACAAAGAGGAGTTAATCAGATTTTAGGAGCTAAAAGTCCACACTCTAAGCTAGCTAATCTTAACTGCTGGAGTTCTCTTAGTATTTCACAACTGTGAATAGATATTACTGCTGTTAAAAACACAGGCACTACCCTTGTGAACCTGTCATGTAACAAAATAAAATACTCAAGATACCCGACACCTTCCATGTTCCCATATACTCAACTTGGGATCTCAGAATCCTAGTTAACCTAACCACTTTTCAGACATTCCAGGAGTCTCCTAAGAGTCAGTCAAAGAAAAACAAAAGTTGCCTGCTAAGTAATTGATTGTATGACTAGAAAGAAGTAGCTATACTTTGATATGTTACAGACACGACAAAATCTTTCTAAAAACTTTCATCCATCCATTTCTAACGTCTCTCAATAGAGAGAAAACGGAGTCAGTTATGCAGACAATATTTCAAAAGAGAAGTCAAGGCACACCCTTCCCCTTTAAGCCAAAAAAGCATGACCATAAAAAGAAACAAACCTCTGTCAGACGAATCAAAGATTCCAGCTGCCTGGTAGTGATTGGTGAGCTATTTAACCTCTGGCTCTGTTTCCGGAGCTCAAGGTAAAAATCTTGAAGAACTTGAGCAGCTTCTTTGGATAGCCTTGGGTACACATACTGTCGAGCATAGCCAATGTACTTTCTCAATAGCTGGTGGGGAATGGGATCTATTGTTTCTCCAGGAACCACCTGAAGCATGATTAAAAGGCCCAAGATAACAAAGATAAGTGGCAAATAAAATCCTTCTGCTAAAATAACTTGTTTAGGCCAGGTGCAGTGGCTCACGCCTGTAGTCCCTGCACTTTGGGAAGCCAAGGAAGACACATCACCTGAGGTCAGGAGTTCAAGACCAGCCTGGCCAACATAGCAAAACCCCATCTCTACTAAAAATACAAAAATTAGCCGGGCGTGGTGGCACGCGGCTGTAGTCCCAGCTACTTGGGAGACTGAGGCAGGAGAATCTCTTGAACCCAGGAGATGGAGGTTGCAGTGAGCCGAGATCACACCACTGCACTCCAGCCTGGGCGACAGAGTAAGACTACGTCTCAAAATAAATAAGTAACTTGTTTAGATAAATACACAATTCTAAAAGACTCTCCAAATCAACCAAACACTTTATCTGTAGCTTTCATCTTAGCTGACTTAGATTCCTTTTTTTTTTTTTTTTT
>NW_012118710.1:2205759-2260922 GCF_000951035.1 Colobus angolensis palliatus | reverse complement strand
AGTACAGTGGCACAATCTCAGCTCACTGCAACCTCTGCCTCCCAGGTTCAAGCAATTCTCCTGCCTCAGCCTCCCAAGTAGCTAGGATTACAGCCACGTGCTACCACACCAGGCTAATTTTTGTATTTTTAGTAGAGACAGGGTTTTGCTGTGTTGGCCAGGCTGGTCTCAAACTCCTGACCTCAGGTGATCCATCCACTTCGGCCTCCTAAAGCACTGGGATTACAGGGATGAGCCACCGCACCCGGCCCACATTTGCTACCTTTCTAAAACTAATGTAACTGAATGTTAATAGGGATTTTTCATGGGGTCTCGGGAAGGAGTTAGAAAAATGTTGGGTGCCTCCACCTTCCCAAAAATGTTGGGTACCTCCAATTTGGAATGGGTACCTCCACCTTCCCAAAAGAGAAGTGTCCATGTCAGAGAATGTGGCACTCCATAGAACTTCTGTAACGTTCAGCCCCTATTGAAGGCTGGGCCACACAGTGCATGTGACAGCCTTCTAGCACAAGCCAGATGAGAATCACATCTGCAGGAACAGGCACGTCCAAAAGCTTCCGCTTCTTCCACCACCAGTCTTTCCCCTTATTCTTATCCTGAAGGTTCAGGATAGGGGGATTCTCTGACCTCGTTTTGAGACAGAAATCTTGACATAGACTAGTAAGGACCATTGAAAATGTTCTCACTTTGGCCAGGTGTGGTGGCTCACACCCGTAATCCCAGCACTTTTGGTTGCTGAGGGGGGCGGATCATGAGGTCAAGAGATCAAGGCCATCCTGGCCAACATGGTGAAATCTTGTCTCTACTAATAACGCAAAAAGTAGCTGGGCATGGTGCCATGCTCCTGTAGTCCCAGCTATTTGGGAGGCTGAGGCAGGAGAATCGCTTGAACCCAGGAGGCAGAGGTTGCAGTGGGCTGAGATTGTGCCACTGCACTCCAGCCTGGTGACAGAGCAAGACTCTCTGTCTCAAAAAAAAAAAAAAGGTCTCACCATTTAAAATGACCAGAGATGTACACAATCTTCCTGAGATATTAACAATATGGAGGAAAAATGAAGAAAGCACTTTGACCATGTGAGTTTGAAGGTCGCAGCTAGAGAAATGTATAATGATTAATTGGTCCCACACTGAATGTAAACTGTTCAATAAGTCAGTGAAAAAACAGAGCAAAACATCCTTAGTCATGATGAAGCCTCATTTCTGATAGCCAGGTAGCAAGCTTATAGTGACAAGGAAAAGGCAATCACGGGCCGTGGTTTACATGAAATCATATGGCCAGAATTTGTTAGGAGAGGAGGAGTCATGTCTGAGGCATTTTTCACAAAAATGTTGCTGAACAGTCATGACTTGGAACTTGTTCAGCCTATTGCCTGACAACTGAATTACATCCAAGGACGTAACACTTTGGTCCCATAAATTAAAATAGTGCAGTGATAAACCACATGAAGTTATATTTCCAAAATCGAACATCTCCTAATTTCTATTCTTGTATTCCCTAACTTGGCCAGTAAGTATTCAAGACAAAAGTGCAGCGTGTTCCCTGGCCATTTCCTTTTTCTCCCTCAGCCCATAATCAATCAATCCCAAATCTTATTGGTCTCCTACTTCACTCTTAAATGTCCCATTTCCTCTTCATCCCCTGCCCCACGTCCTACTCCAGGTCCATGACATTGCACTAGTTTTCTACTTGGGATGTTTGCAGTCAGCTCTGCGGCCTCATCACACTGGTGCTATAATGCCTCACTGGGTTCCCAGCACCTTCTAGACAAAATTAAAATGTCTTAATATGACACATAAAGGTCACTGTAATGTCACTGGCATCTTCTTCTCCAGTCCTGTCTTTTACTCATCACTCCTTGTGATTACTCCAAGTCTCCAGATCATAGAAAATCAGGTGAGGCTCCTCTATGTGCTGGCTCTCACATGTTGCCATGGTTGGTGCAGGCTGTTCCTTCTGCTTGGAAACTCATCCCCCACCTCTCTTGCTTGCCCAGCCTCTCCTATCCCCCTTGGTGGAAACCTGCTTCTTCCAGATCATGTTTCTTGAATTCACCCTGACACAACAAAATGTATTGGAATATTTTGAACAACCACCTGGGAGTGGAGAACAAAACTTTAAGAAAATGCCCTAGCTACAGCAGGAAACTGTTGTGCTTAAGACATGGGGCACAAGGTGTCTTGCTTCTGAAAAGGGTGAATGTCAGGGGGATGAGGGGGTTTGGAGAAAAAAAAGAGAAGAGAAAGAGAATATGAGAGAAGGGGAAGAGGCCTAGAGAGAATGGAATCAGGAAGATGGCTTGGTCCTCTGCATGGTGCTAGCTCTGTGTGACAACCAAATCTTCAATATAGTTGTCTAGACAAATAAAATTCTTCCAACGTGGTCATTTTTATTGGAAGCCTATGTAGTCTGACTGATACTGGAAGTGGGAAAAAGCAGCATTCAGATGTACAGGGGGAGAAAGATGAAGAGAGGTCATTAAGATGTTGGGAATCAAAAGTGGATCAGGACTTTGGACTCTAACAGGTTATAGACTTTGTTGAGTAGTCCTAAGCCCATTCAGGATGACTGAAAGTAGAATGCAGTTCAGCTGACACCTCTGAGATCTGATGAACATAACAATTTTGTTTGGGTGAGGGAGGAGGGACAAAATGGAGGAGGGAAAACAAGATGGCTCAATCCCTATTGCTTCAGGGTTCTTCATCAACAACTTGCCCCCAGGCGGGAAAGATCAGCCCGCGCCCGGGAAAAAGCAGATCAACTGAGCATGCACCAGATGATGTCACTCCGAAGAAATCGAAACTTACCCGGCCACGCCTACAGAGACGCCCCTATCATGCCCCTATCCCGCCCACTGCCCTCCCCCTTCCAGTGCCAATGCATAAAAGTCCACCGGCAGAGGCCAGACGCGACTTCCCTGGCCCCCTACCTGAGGACCAGAGAACCTTGCCCGAGAGTGGGTGCATATTTGCAATAAAAGGCTGCCACTTTTTATGTACTTTTGCCTCATGTTTAATTATTTAGCTCTCCTAAATTAAATTAAGACAAATTTATCCAAAACCTTCCTGAAAAAAATAAATCCCAAATGTTTAAACCCATGGAATAAAGAAATAATTTAAGAAAACTCTGGCTAATTCAGAGAAAAGTCAGGTATTGGGAACATTCAAGAAATTGTGAACATTCAAAAGTATAGCACTTTTAAAATGAATTCAGCTCTTCTGCTTCCTAATACATAAACACTAGCAAAATTGACAAGAACGATTTGTAATTAACTTACCAAAACACCTAAGAAAACAAGCCTCCTCTGCTTATATAGAATTTGCATTGCTTATATGCAAATGAACACTCCTGATGTGCTTCAGAACAGTTTATTCCCTTAAGAGGCAAATATTCTCTTTATAATCTTGTTTACACTATTCATTTGCTTTGCAAAACATTTTTCATAAAATCACAAAATAATCAAACGTTAGAGCCAGAAGAGATCCCAGAGATTATCTAGGGAGGTCGAACATCATCATTTTACAGATGAGGAAACTTGCTGGAACTCCTAATACACACACATCCTCCTCATTCCTGAGATCCACAACATCACAACCTGACCTCCAATATTTGGGTGACTCCATTCCCTTCTACCTTGGGGGTTCTGGCTACAGCTGAGGCAGAGCAAGGGGTCTTCAAAGTGCTAGGCTTTGAGCATCATCAGGACCCTGTAACCAAAAAATAAAATTCTAAGAAACCCTCCCCATAACCATTAGAATGGACTTCCTGCTCAGCCAGGGCTCTTTTAAAATTTAACCTAAGAAACTGTTTCAGGTCATGATGGGAAATGGGGGTGGGGCATGCCTCATTATACCTCTCCAGCATGAACATCAACGCAGACTTTAAGTCTGATAAGAAACACTTTGCAACCTATTGTCTTTGGAGCATACTACCTGAAGGCTTCCTCTGTAAATAAAAACTTGTGTCTCTGCAACCCTTTATCTTAACCCAGACATTCCTTTCTGTTAATCCCAGGTCTTTAGACAAATTCAACCAATTGTCAACCAAAAAAATGTAAATTTACCTGTAGCCTGGAAGCCTTGGAACCCCGCCTCTAGTTGTCCTGCCTTTCTGGACCAAACCAATGTACTTTTAAAATGTATTTTATTGATGTCTCATGCCTCCCTAAAATGTATAAAACCAAGCTACACCGCGACCACCTTGAGCACATGTTCTCAGGACCTCCTGAGGGCTGCATCACGGGCCATAGTAACTCATATTTGGCTAAGAATACATCTATTTAAATATTTTACAGAGTTTAACTCTTTTTATCCACAACCCATTAGCCTCCTCCTCTGAAGCGAGAGAGAGTTCAGTACCCCTTTTCTATTCACTTACAGAACTCGAAATCTGGTTAATCCTTGTATGTTTCCAACCCTCAGCTCCTGCATTCTCTCCCCTAATCTTTCCTGACTCCCCTCTTCCTCCCGCCCCTTTCTAGTTAGAGCTTTCTTTTATTGTTTCCTTAATTGCATTTTTCTTTCCCCTTTTTTTTTTTTTTTTTTGAGACAGAGTCTTGCTTTGTCACCCAGGCTGAAGTGGTGTAGTGGCACCATCTCAGCTCACTGCAACCTCTGCCTCCAGAGTTCAAGTGATTCTCCTGCCTCAGCCTCCCAAGTAGCTGAGATTACAGGCGCCCACCACCATGCCCTGCTAATTTTTGTGTTTTTAGTAGAGACAGAGTTTCACCATGTTGGCCAGGCTGGTCTTGATCTCCTGACCTCATGATCCACCCGCCTCCGCCTCCCAAAGTGCTGGGTTTATAGGCGTGAGCCACCACATCCAGCCCTTTATTGTGTTTTTCTAAGTGGTTTTCTTTATTGTTTCAGTAGCCGTATCACATTGCAATATTTTGTGTACTGTCTGTGTCCTCTTCAAGGAAGCCTGGGGACTGTGTCTCTCTATTTGTGTGTTTTCAATGCTTGCTACAAGGCCTGACACACATTAAAATGTAATCTTTCCTAAATAAACACATGAGGAACATCAGAAAAGGAATCACTTGGCACATTGGGAAGAAGCCTCACTCCCAGATCCTCACATTTCTCATTGACTGTCCTATCTCAGGTAAGTCCATTCCCATCCTGCATTTTCAGATAAGAAAAACAATTAGCTGTTGAAAGCATCTATATCTCTATTCTTATCTCCTTCTACTATTTTTGTAATGTATTCAAAGGGCTTGTGATTGAAAGTTAGATTTTAAACTTGATTTTAAACTTCCATACCAATTGTTACTAGTTGGATGTTCATGTACAATGTTATTAATTTCATTTAGCCTCAGTTTATTCATCTATAAAACAAAGTCATCGATAATATCTTCCTCCTAGGAATGTCATGAAGATTAAATGATATAATGTAGATGAATGTGACCAGTAACCACTAAACATTTAGAAATGCTTGTTTCCTTACTCTTAGTTACTTGAAAGAAAGATTTCTGATGTAGCTCTTGTACAATAAAGAGTTTGTCGGGTCTTTTTTTCAAGTTTTTGAGGTAGAGGTCTAAGCCCTTGGGATTTCCCAAATGATAGACGTATCTTTGTAATTCACAGTGGAACTTGACAGCTTATGCTAATGAGGTGACTCATAGTGAGTCCCTAGATAGATTCAGGATGAAGGCTGGCCATGCTGGAAAGATAAACCGTGTGATTAGAGGGTTGAGGCCAAATAACAGTAGCCCAACCTTTAGGGAGAAGAGAGAGGCTGAAGAATGAGTTCAGTCACATGACCAATAATTCAGTCATACCTAAGTAAAGAAAGCACAATCAAACTCTGGACACCAATGCTCAGTCGAGTGAACACATCAGTGTAATGAGGGAGTGTTGTGTCTTGATGAGACATTGAGTGCAGAGGTTCTCAGAAAAACTCCAACCAGCCTGTGCACTGGGGTGGAGTCTCAGGAAATTCTTACCCTTTGCACTGGCTGGGAGCCTGGCCCCTCCTCTTCCCGTGTGGAACCTAGGATTCAAGCTGCCTGCAGAAGCGCACCAGCAGGGACTCTGACTTGTGAAGGATCCATCTTTCCCTTTTTTCCCTTTTCACCCAATAAAACCCTGCCTTACTCATCTTTTAAATTGTCTGTGAGCCTAAATTTCTGTGGCCATGTGACAAGGACCCCATCTTTAGCTGAACTAAAGAAAAGTCCCACAACACTGATTTCACAAGAAAAGGACATACAAGATCCACATTTGGGACCCTCCTAGACCTTCTTCTGTACATCTTATCATTTAGTTGGTCCTGATTTGTAGCCTTCATAATAAAACTGTAATTGCAAGTCTAGCTCTCTCCTAAGTTCTGACATTCCTTCTAGGAATCAAACCCGAGGGAGAGTGGGAAACCCAAATTTGTAGCCAACTGGTCAGAAGTGCAGGTGTCCTGGGACCCTCAGAGCTTGCAGCTGACATCTGAAGTGAGGGTGGTCTTGCTGAAGTCTGTTCTCTTAAGTTGTGAAGTCTGCACTAACTCTAGGTAGTTAGCGTCAGAATTGCACTGCAATATTGCAGTAGCAAACCTCTCTGATTCTGTTTCTGTCTTTTAGTACACAGATCCCAATCCCCCTCCACACTGGCAGGCACTGAGAGCATCCAAGATGCATATGGCAGATGCAGTTCAATAGGTGCTCAAGAGTGAGGTTTACTATCAATGCCCAACTTCAAATCCCAGTTCTGGCATGTAGTAGCTCTGTAACCTTTGCCTCCGTTTCCTGAACTATAAAATGGGTATAATATAACAACACCCAGACCTCACAGAGCTGCTGTGAATATTAAGTGAATTAATATATGGAAGTATTACATACCTGGTACATATGGAGCAACAAATAAATGTGATCTATTACTATTATTATTTATTTGTTACAACAGCCTCGGTTTTAGGCTGAAGTCAATTACTAAGTTATATATTCGGCAGAAACAGAGACAGGGGACTGAAGTCAGATATACCTTCTAGAAGCCAAGAGCAGCCCTGGTTTTACCTGTTCAAGGGCAAGCAAAGGATCATGGAAATGGTGGGATGTGGCAAAAAGATGGTGGGAGCTGGGGGAAATGTTAATATTTGATGAGTTCACAATTCCCCTCCTCAACAAAGGGCACGATGGTCTGTTCTACACTGCCCACTTAGGTACCCAGTAGCCTTATGTGGCTATTTAAATATAAAATAATTAAAATGAAATACAGTTTACAATTCAGTTCCTCAGTCACACTAGCCACTTTCAAGTATTAGCAATCGAGTCTGGCCAGTGGCTACTGTGTTATAGAGTAGATACAAAACACAACACTCACCATGGAACTTTCCACTGGACAGTTCTGGGCTAGAGTCATTGAAAGCGTCTGAAATCAGACATGTTTTGAAATGCAAATCAACCCACTGATTTTTCCCAAATAGAAATAAAATGAAAAAACAATAGGTGAATTTGATAGAGAAATGAACCACTGCTATGTTGTAATAATTTGTGCCTCTCTCTCAAACACTGCGGTGCCTTGAAGTACAGGGAGCAGGTGAAGGGAAAATGTTAGACTCTTGATGTCCTCTCTTCCTCCCCTTTAGCTCATGAGCACGTCTCCTGGGGTACACGTTCTGTGAAAATCTAGAGACCCACAATGCCAGCAATTACTACTATGCTCAGGTCAGCCACTGGCAAGGAGTGGAAAGTCTCCAAAGCTGGCCCTCAGGCAGAGTGGGGCTGAAGGATGGAGAGGCAGAGCAGCAGGTTCAAGGGATGAATTGGCAGAAGTATGTTTTGTTGAGGGGAGGAATGTGTGGTGGTGAGGCCGGAGGGGAGGGAAGGACCGGGAACAGAAGTGGTGAAGTTTGAAAAGAAGCACTATATGTGGTAGGTTGCTGAGAAGGAGAATGGGAAGTAGTGTGGGATGGGATGCCACTCTGCTTGCAGAGGGAATGTGCCAGTCTGGGGTGGAGAAAAAGAAGTTGGGAAGCTAATGGAGAAGATCAGGGAACCTGCACACATATGTGGGCCACTGAGGGGTCAGGGAGGACCCTGGTACAACGGCTGGCCTATGATCGGTAGAAAAAGCAGTAATATGATCATCCAATTATTAATTTAATTTTGTTTTATTTATTTATTTATTTTTAGAGACAGGATCTCACTTTGTTACCCAGGTGGGAGTGCAGTGGTGAGATCATAACTCACTGCAGTCTCAAACTCCCGGGCTCAAGTGATCCTCCCACCTCAGGCTCCGGAGTAGCTGGGACTACACATATATGCCACCACTCCTGGCTAATTGTTTTATTTTTTGTAGATACAATGTGGCACTATGTTGCCCAGGCTGGTCTCCAACTCCTGGCCTCAAGTGATCCTCCCACTTCTGCCTCTCAAAGTGCTGGAATTATAGGCATGAACCTCTGTGCCTGACCTCATACAATTTTTATAACAAATTATTTGACAATAATTATACTATCGGGACAACTCTGAAAC
Organism: Colobus angolensis palliatus; assembly: GCF_000951035.1. Lineage (NCBI taxonomy): Eukaryota > Metazoa > Chordata > Mammalia > Primates > Cercopithecidae > Colobus > Colobus angolensis. Next base: position 2,252,460 of record NW_012118710.1, on the reverse strand, counting down.
AACATTATGTAACAGAATAAGTGAACTGTAGAAGATAATTAAATGAAGATCAATCAACACAATGGATTTATCACTAAATGGCTGCATTGGAAACATCACTTCATCTCCCCAAGCCTCAATTTCTTCATCTATTCAATGAAGAATTGGACCAGACCATTCCCTAAGTTCCTTTCACCTCCACCAAGCTGAATGCCTGTGGCCTGGCCAAGGTCACTGCAGCAGAGATGGGTTCATCCCTCTAACGTCACTCAGTTTCAAGTTCAGCAGCTTCTGTCAGTCCTGTCTAAAATGATGACAAACTCCAAAATGACAAATTCACAGATAGAGCAGATTCTATGCTAACTTTCTTTCCTTTTCTTTTCTTTTTTTCACCTCCAGGCTCAGAGTTTATGTGCTAACCAGCACCCAGCTACAAACACAGCCAAACCTTTTAGCAGATGTCCATATCCGTTACTGAAAGCTGTCAGCACATTCTGCAGACAGGGCCAAACTCTATCTTATAAACGTGCAGATAGGCGATGGAAGAGGATAGAGAAAGCCAGCACACACTCACGGAGGCTCTGGGAGACAGTGGTCTGATGTGGCAACCCCCAGGGCATCCAGGTCTGGACCAATACAAAGCAAAGCCCATACTGCAAAGGCAGCGATGGCTGTAATGTCCGCTGTAGTCAAAGTCGATGTTGTAGAAACAGTTCAGCCATGTCTGGGAGTTATCTTAGTCAAAATCCACCCTGATCTCCCACCCCAAATAACGATATTCTCCAACTTGTTCCAGCAGGACTTCAAGGATATGGAATGGGACACAGCGCTGTGGAGTGTGGTCCCGCTGGTGCCACTCAGTACTGTCTAAATCATGTAACCTATAGCAGATGACTTCACCTCTATGAGCCTCAGTTCCCTAATCTCTAAATTAAGAAGACACTGGCCATATAGGCCTTTGGTGAGGAATAAATGAGTGAAAGGAAGCCCTTTATAAATGGTAAAGTAGTTGTAAAGTTATTCAGGTAGAAATCATTAGAATTATAACTTTATATCATCATATGACCTTACCACCCCTTAAAGACTATTTTATACCCTTTAACTGAGATAAGGTAGAGGGAACAACATTAGCTAACCAAAGTGTTATCAATGATTTGCTTATATGATTAATCACTATCATCATGGATTTCCAAGTGTCCAAGGCATTGAATTTAATATATTGAAGCAATTGAAAACAAGACATGTCAAGCAGGGTGTTGGAAATTTCAGCCTATGCAGTCAAAAATTGCAAAAAATGATAAAGCCAATGGTAGAGAGGAAAGGACAGTTAGGGAAGGGGATGCCACAGGGAGGCACACATACATGGGAGGGGCCAACTGAGTCTGTTTTTGAGCTCACAACTCTGACCTGGCCAGCACTAATGAACTTGGTGATCAAGCTGGGATTTTCAAGTAAAGGGCTGAAGATGCCGTCTGGCTTTTCTGGGCTGCTTATAGTAAACTGTAAGAGTGATAAATTGAAGGAAGAATTGTTAAACATGAAGGAACCAAGACCTGATAATTTTGAAAAGTCTCAATCTCTCTGGACAGCAAACGATGCTAGAATTAAGAAATGGCTTTTGAGTACTTTTAGGAAAACGTGGTATAGACATATAGCCAAGGGTAAGACTGCATAACTACTGGTTAAGACTTCAGAAAGATCAAAGGATCAGCATGTTATTCTGTCTCACAAAGAGCCTTTTAAAAAGATGAAAGATGTGTCTTACTGATTGTCTCAATGGAGCAATCAGACAGCTAGGAAGCATCAAGACATGATCTCTCAGGCTTCTGAGCAGAGCCCAAAGGTGGAGAAGGGCTTTTCTTGGAGATATTTGTGGGTATAACTTTTTTCTAGTATAGTAAACTCAGATTCACAGAAACTCCACAACATTTTTAAGATCATGACACCAACAGAAACACTGTTGTTTTGGACCAAAAGTAGCAGAGACAGTGCAAAATGGAAAAAGGTTAGTAGACCCCAGGATTTCTAATGGAAAGTAGCAATTCAAATAAACTAATCAGTTACAAACATGCTCTATTTCATGAAAAGGAATGACTCAGAGGATGGACCAAGGTAGCAGCTTCTGATATGGCTTCTGAAGGTCCCTGAATCCTGGGATCCATGTCCTGGTATAATCCCCTGTCCTTGAGTGTAGGCTGGGTCTGATGACCTGTTTCTAACAAATAGCATATGAATCGTATTTTCATTTCCAAGATTAGGTTATAAAATACTGTGTTTTCCATCATGTTCCTCTTTTGCCCTCTTGCTTATTTACTGTGATCATTGTGAGTTGTTGAGCTTCTCATGTGAGCTTCTCATGCCTAGAGATGCCTCTGGCCTGGAGTTCGTCAGGAACTGAGACTCTCATTCCAACAACCCACAAGGAACCAAATCCTTATGGATTTTTTCAAGCAACCGCTTGAGTGAGGCTGGAAGCAGACTCCCCCTAGTTGAGCCTTAAGATGATGACGGCCTTGATTGAAGCCTCAGGAGTTCAGAGCTAGAGACTGGTGCCCAGTTAAGCTATGCTAGGCCATTCCTGAATTCTGGACCCAAGGGTACTGTGAGATAATAAATGTTGTTTGAAGCCACTGAGTTTTTGAGTAATTTATTAAGCAACGACTGATAATAATAGTCAGTTTTATGGTAGAATTATGCTCCCCCCAAAAATTATATGTTGAAGTCCTAACACTCAGTGTCTCAGAATGCAACCTTATTTGGAAATAGTCATTGTAGATATAATTAGTTAGGATGAGTCATACTGGAGTAGGGTGACTCCTAACCAAATATGTCTGTGTCCTTATGAAAAGGACAAATTTAGGCACAGAGGAGCATGGCCAAGAAGAAAGACATGTGAAGACTGGAGTTCTGCTGCCACAAACCAAAGCTCTACCAGAAGTCAGGAGAAAGGCCTCAACAGACTCTTCTCTTGCACCTTCAGAGGGAAAACAACCTTGCTCATGCCTTGATCTTGAACTTCTAGCCTCCAGAATTGTGAGAGAACCCATTTCTGTTGTTTACATCCCCCATTTTTGGTACTTTGTTATGGCAGCCCTAGCAATTGAGACAGTTAATACAAAGGAAGAAAGGTGTGATAATGGAGTACCAAGCAGGAAAAAAGTAAGCAAGGAACAATTTGATCTAATCCCAGCAGTCCTCTGAAATGCTGACACCCTCACACTAAAGCCCAGTAAAAAAAAAAAAAAGAAAAAAAAAAAGTCTGTATGTTTATCCCTATTCAAACACCATCAGCACCGGGCTGTTCTGATCACAAAGGAAGTTACAGAACCAGTGTAATGAATGTCCCAGGTGGGCAGGTCTCTCCTTCACACACCCCACAAAGGTAAGAGTAGCTGGAGGAAAACAACGCAAAGCAAACCACAAGGCACAGTAAAAAAGAAAAGCAAATTTAAGAAAATCCACATGAATCTCATCTTCAATATGACTTTTCTTTTTAAAAAAGAGGAATGAAAATTTGACTCCCTCTTGTGTAAATTAATTTACAGCACTAGCTGACCTATTTAAAGAAACCACAGGGTGAATCATTTGAACAAAAAAAAAAAAAGAAAGAAAGAAAATCATCTTCAAATGCATCCCTTACATAAGTCTAGGTTCTATGGAGACGCACCAGAGCTCAACTCTGAATGTGACTGAGTGGGATTTGAGGTGTTAGGTGTTAGGATCCATCATTTCTCAAACTCTATAAGTATTCACTTTCAATTAATAGACAAAAAGAAATTGATTATGGAAAATTCGGGGCTGAAAAAGTCAGTCTGATTAAAATTCATGCTGACTGCTTTCATCCAATGCTGGCAAGTCCTGGTGGGAAGAAAATCTTTTTTGTTGACTTTGTTAATACTCAAGAAGAAAGACTGAAGAAATGAATTACATTCCAGCAGTCCTCAGAGGAAAACACCAGTTCCTAAGGCAGCATAATTATCTGCTTCCAGCTGATGACCTTTCCTCCCTGGTGACAGACACAGAAAGGGAAGGGGGAAAGGCTCTCCAGAGCTCTGTGTGAGCTGCAAATGCCAGGAAATCGCTCTGCTCCTAACCAGTTGCTGTAGAAATGTAGGTTATGTGCGGTACATAAAGCTGCAATGGATTGTGGCTCCTACTGCCTCTGCCAGATCCTCTGAACATAGATTCAGACACATCCCACCACCAGCGCCTGATCTTAGTAGAGTAGATTTTTAAAAGAATTGAACATGCACACACACACTCATGCACACACACACACAGCAAACGTTCATGGAAAAAATATGGAAATGCAATCATGATAAAGAGTGACATTTCTTAAGGTGCATAATTTGCAATATTTTGATTAACTCCCATTTCAGAATGGCAAAGCAGCTTATGTTAATAAACAGAGAACTCCAATTAGACATCTGTGCATGCAATCTAAATGGAACTCTTGGCGGGCTCGAGTGTGTCACCAGTTTTCCCACAGTCTGTGTGCGGGCAGCCAGCCTGGGAGCTGGGAAGAAGGTGTTCAGTGATCTCATGAACGACTGCTGGGGTTTACCTGCAAATCCCGCTGTTTTGTTGATGGTGTTTGTTTCCTCTCTTGGCCTCTGACATGGGTCTCACAGTCTGACTCCCTGATCTAAAATCCAGAGTTTGGAAAGCAGCAGCTCGCTGTTAAGAAGCCTCATCTTGATTCTATGAAAGCATTTCACTGTTTGGAAATGAAGGAAGCCACAGCATGATGAGGAGGGCATGAACCTTGGGGCCAGACAGATTTGAATTTGAATTTTAATCTTGCAAGTTATGAATCATGTGACTTGGGCATATTACTTAAGCTTTCTCAGCCCAATCCCTTCACATGTGAATGGGAATGTTAATATTTACACCTCACACAGATTTAGAGCTGGGCACTCTTTTATTTTATTATTTTTTTAAATTACACTTTAAGTTCTGGGGTACATGTGCAGAACATGCAGGTTTGTTACATTACACGTGCCATGGTGGTTTGCTGCACCCATCAACCCATCATCTACATTAGGTATTTCTCTTAATCTCTTTTAATGTGCCAAAAACATAGCAGAAAATCAAAGTGGCAAAAACCCACACCTTATATTTAATATGGAGAGACTCACGATGAATGAAAATAAATAAATTATATAAGACATTGGAAAGTGATAAGGGCTATGAAGAAAAATAAAGCTGGAGAAGTGTTATAAAGGATGTGGAAGCAGGAGTTTGCAATATTAAGTAGGGTGATCCAGGAAGGCCTCACTGGGAAATGGTCATTTGGCACGTGATTGTCAGGGGAAGAGCTGGCAGAAAGACTAGCAAGTGCAAAGCTCTGAAGCCAGAGTTCCACGGAGGTCTTCAAGGGGCAGCTAAAAAATCCATTGGTTGGAGCCCAGGGAAGAACGGTGAGAAGTTGGAAAGAATGCAAAGAGATAATCAAAACATTTAGGTGTAGGAAGGACCCTTCAGGCCATGATACAAGATCACACTTTTATGCTGAACAAGATGGAAAACCATTTGTTTATTTTGAACCACAGAGTGAGTGGTTTGATCATTAAAGATTTAGTGCATTAAAAGAAGATTTAAAAAAAAAACTGAGAAGGAGGAGGAAGAAGACGAAGCATACAAAGCACATAGCATATCTCCTGGCATAGATAGGTGATTTTTAAAATGCTATTTTGAAACCTTCTTCACATTCCACAGAATTACAAAATCTTTCCTTCTCTTCCCCATTCCCCCAAGACTGTGATGTATGCATAGAAGTTTTGCTGGAAATGTTTATGTTCCCTGAATTAATGGCATGAAATTTAAACAATAGAAATGATATTTAAAGCCAAAGCATGTTATTTTCTTAGAGATTCTGATGATTTCTGTGGGTGAGTTCTGCATGGCTGAGTCAAGAAAGTCAGATAATATCTCACCATCGCTCATAAGAGGTCCAGAGACAAGGGTGCTCTTGAACAATGTGTGCAGATTCACTCCACACATCTGCTTGAAATGCAATAATAGAGTCTTAAAACAAAACAAAAAAAAAAAAATAAGGAGAGAGAAAGACAAAGACAGGAATGAGGCTGATAGAATTCTTTGTGCATTTGGTGAGAAACTTGTTTTGGAATCTTGTGATCTTGTAGGCATTACATCTTATGGCTGTTCTTCTTTTTACTGACTTCTGCTAAGCTGACAAAGGTCAAAGGAGATGCCAAGATTCAAGAGAAACAAGCTAACCAATACCCTTCACTATGGTCTAAATGTCTGTAACTCCCACCCAGAGAATTCATATATTGAAACCTAATCCCCAGTTAAATAATATTAAGAGGTAGAGCCTTTGGGAGGCAATGTGGTCATGAGGCCTCTATCTTCATGAATATCAGTAGTGGCCTTATAAACGAGGCTTGAAGGAACCCTTTTGCCCCTTCTGCCATGTAAAGACCCAAAAAGAAGCTGCCAGCTTTAAGGAACGGGCTCTCACCAGGCACTGAACCTGTTGCCACATTGAACTTGGACTTCCCAGCCTCCAGAACCGTGAGAGATACATTTCTGTTCAAAATACCCAGTCTGAGGTATTTTGTTATGGCAGCCAGAACAGACTAAGATACCCTCCCCTTACAAGATTTGAGGTTGCTGACTGACTCCACTAGGGTTGCTAAAAATGACTACTGAGAAAGAAAGGCTTACAGCTCCCAAGTTTGCATTTCAAGCCTTGAATTATCTTTTGACTGCTGGATAAATCAGTATTTGAGAGAACTAAAATGCTTCACTGTCCAAATCTTAACTAGTTTTCCCCCAAACCAGTGTTGCTTCATGCAATCTTTTGGTGAGGGAATAGCTCCTATCTACTGTCCAAGTCAGAAACCAGGCAATCAGATTCATCACACACAACTGGTGATCCAGTGATGTTAATTCTACTTTTCAAATACTTTTCTTAGCTTTCACATTTCCACTGTTACTGCTATAGTTCAAAACATACTTTGTTTCAACTCCTCTCCCTGTTTCTTATCACATCTTCTAATATGTCCACTAATTGATTTATTTGAAGGAAAAAAAACTAATTGAGTCCTTCCCTATTTAAAATTTGCCAATTTCTCTTCATTGCCTAAATTCCTTAGATTTATACACTAGACTCTGATCTGACTATTGATCATATCAGAGTCTAATGTACTGAGCATTTCTCTGGCATTATTTCTCAATATTCTCCCTTTTTGTCTTCTTGTTTCTCCAACCAAAAGGCACCTTATAGTCCTGCCATATTGAGCTGGTCATTCAAAAATGCACCAAACTGCTTTAAACAAAGTCTTTACCAGTTGCTCTGTCAGCTTGTAGTACCAACTCAGGGTGTGGTAGCCCTGAGAATGTGTCTCACAGACCTGTCCCTACAGGGAGTAGTCAACCAAGGTTTCAACTCCTGAGCTGTGATGGCTTCTCCTGGGTCACTCCCACACCATGAATGCAGCAGGGATTTTAAAGCAGACCCCTTCTGGAAACCAGAGGGCTCCTCTAAAGGAAAACATTGGCTCCACCTCCCAACGGCCCTGCTTTCTGAGACTGCACACCTGATCATCCTTCCCTCTGTCTTCCACTAAGGCTTAGACTAGTAGTCTAACAGCTCTCCCAGTTTCTCTTAGATCCTTCCACATTTCTCTCACAGGTGTTTTCCATAATAAAATTCTGCATGTTTAATCCTGTCTTTGAATCTGCTTCTCAGAGGAACAGGTCACACACTAACACAATGACCATCTGTCAAGGCCTACTGAAATGGTTTGGCTCTGTGTCTCCACCCCAATCTCACCTTGAATTGTAATCCCCATATTCCTCCTTTGTCAAGGGTGGGACCAGCTGAAAGCAATTGGATCGGGAGGGTGGTTTCCTTCATACTGTTCTCGTGATAATCAGTGAGTCTCACGAGATCTGATGGTTTCATAAGCATCTGGCATTTTCCCTGCTTGGGGCACCCCATCCTACTGCTCTGTGAAGAAGGTGCCTGCTTCTCCTTTGCCTTCCGCCATGGTTGTAAGTTTCCTGAGACCTCCCCAGCAATGCAGAACTATGAGTCTATTAAATCTCCTTCCTTTATAAATTACCCAGTCTCAGGTATTTCTTCACAGTAGCATGAGAACGGACTAATATACCTACTTTATAGCTGACAGGTTGCTCCTCTGGAAAATAGCTTATCTCCTGTAGGTAAAATAATCTATAACAGCAGAATATCATATAGACTTTAACTATATAACCGAAACAGTATTATTAGGTTTGTACGTTTTCATGTCCCTACTGTATCCCACCTGAAATGCCATTATGTCTCGTATTATGCTTCATTTGTTTATTACAGTGATGTTGTCTCATACAACGTCTCCGTATCCACAAAAGTGAGCAGAGTGGCTGGCCTACAATCCATAATGGTTCTTTAGTGACTAGGATAGTACCAGGAAAGTATCTACTAGCAAAGAGTAGATAATAAATACATGCTAAAAGAGTTAATGTTTATAGAATTAATGAATGAATTAATGTTTACTGAATACATGAGTGAATGAATGGCACACAAGCCTGGAGGACAGGGGTAGAAATCAAAGAACGCAGAAAAACATAAGGGCAAAAGAGAAATTATTTTCTTTCCTTGAAGGAAGAATAGAAAATGAGTAAATTCTAATCAGTAAGAATCATGAGAAAGATATCACATTGTTCTATTAAACTTTCAATTAAATATATAATTGTAAATCAAGGCTTTAAAGTTTTGCAATCGTGTTATGCTTGACTATTGTAATGGTTACATGGTTATTAGTTTTCATACAGTAGACGATGCATGAGTGTAGTCTGGATGATCAAGAAAGGTAGATGATTTGTGTTGGGGAACATTCAACCATACCTCTGAGTGGGGCAGATCTGAATTTGTAGAACAAACTCCAAAAAGAGAATCACCACTCTCACTTTAAGCATTGCTACGGTAAACCTTTGTGGTAAAGACCAAGGTATTTTTCATGAAACAAGATAGGCTCGCTGCTCACCTAATGCTAGTCCCTCACTTAGGTAGATGCTGTATTTTAAGAAATGTGATTTAATCCATGATATACCTGCACTAGTGATTTCTCATTTTCAGAAATGAAAGTAGTAGCATGATAAAGTTCGAAAACTTAGATTCAAATCCCAGTTTTTCTCCTTGTAGTATGACCTTGAATAAGACACAAAGCTCTAATTTCTTATCAGAGGAGAATAGTACTAAAACTCCCCATACAGTGTGTATGACAATTGAATGACATCATAAATGCATACACCTTAAAAACTGTGTCTGACACACAATCGCTGCTCAGCAAATGTCGGCTGAATCAGCAGCCACGGCCAGAATGGCATCTAATGCATTTTAAATGTCTGAGATGAATTTACAACATGGTATTTCTCCAGAATTAAAATCTACTTGGAAAGATTTCTCATAATAGCCCTCTCTACTCTTGCTGAACCCATTTACTCTTTGGGTACTATTCCCAACTCCAGTTCTGAGTGAGCTTTCTTTTTGCAGGTTTTGAGAAATGTCCCTAATGTACTTCCCACTCTTTAGGTCATCTTGCCACCAATCGAGCTGCTACTGCTGCTTTTCACATGGCTTGGTCCACCTTCAGGTCTCACAGTTAGCCCTCCCTAAACACATGCAGTCATAAAGTTGTGCTCTGAACACCTAATTCTGCAACTTTTCCCCAGTTGGTCCCCTTCCCTTATTCCTGCTATCCAAGTCTTTATGTCCTCTCCTTTCTCATACCAAAATCTGTCTACTGCAAAGGACTGGATAAGCCATTTGTGTTAGGGAGACTTCAATACATTTAACTAACATTTACTGAACTCCCACTTGTGCCAGGCATTGTGTTCTGTTTTGCCAGAGATGTTATATTTTAAAGGAGACAATGTATGAAAACACATATATAAACATAAGCCAAACTCTACTGGGAGAACTTGAGCAAGCAGTCTGAATGGGTTCCTTGGAGACCCACGGAGAAGATGAGAAGGATGAGTCTCCTATATTAGGTGTGCCATCAGCACAGGCAGCCACATACTCTGCAGATGACCAAAAGGCCACACAGGGACTCTTTAACTTTGACCACACAGCAATGTGGTAGTGTTAAAAATACATCCACAGATTATTTCAAACTCCTCCCTTCAAGAGGAGGAGCCTAATCTTCACCTCACCTCCCTTCACTGTGGCAGAACTTAACTTGCCTGTAACAAATATAAAAAAATGTAGTAGCCACTTATGCCTAGTGTTCCATTACTGGAATGCTAAGCATGTGGGAGTTATTTATAGCCTGCTGCTCAAGGTCATCTCCAAGGACTGACTGTAAAAATTCAAAAAATTGTAACCTCAGGCAAAAATGGGTTAATGGTGTGTGACTTTGGAGATTTGGTCATAAAATGAACTGTGTCCCCTCTTTATTCTTTCTCTTGGACTGGCCACCCTGGAAAATGTTAACTTCCATCCTAGGAGGAAAGAGCTGTGGAACAGAGACCTCCTGCCCACAGCCGTGTGAGGGCAGCACCTTGGAAGCAAATCCTGCAGTCCCACCCAGACCTTCAGATGACTGCAGCCCCAGGCTACATTCTGACATCATTTCTGATTCACAGTAACTATGAGGCAATAAATGTTTGTTGTTTCAAGCTACCGAGTTTGGGAGTAATTTCTTATACAGCCCTGGATAGCTAATAGAAAACTTGAACATTCTGATGTTTTGAAGTTCATTAAAAGTAAAGGGTGGCATACTGCATTTCAAGTTAGCTTCTGGGTTTCTTGTGCCATCAGCTTTGAGACCTAAAAATGCCAAAAAATTTTCAAAGCCATGGTTGACTGTCATCCCAGGATAGGAATGCCTATCTGGGCAACAAGTGGCTGTGAGGACCAAAATAGTCGCACCTGGCATCCAGACAGAATTTCATGCCTGATATCATTTGATCCTTACAATAATTCCACTGGAGAAGTAGGAAAAATTACTATTCTCCATTGTATAGATGATGCTAAGTGATCACCTAAGGTTTCATAGGTAATGAATGATATGGATGGCATGAGAATTCAGAATTCCTGAATTTCAAACCAACATGATTCCATCTCCATTACACTTTTAGATCAGTCTCTTCCAAAACCAAAGACTGTTAGATGATAGGGAGAGGAAAGAAAGAAATTTGCCAATTATTCATTCTGTGCCAAGGAGCACACCAGGTACTTTACATTTATTTCTTTTAATCATCACATCAAATGATACAGCTCTTGATAACATCACTTTACAGATAAGGATGCTCAAGGATGAAAGAAATTAGGAGCATTTTCAGTGGCCACTCATGCCACTTAAGGGTACAGGCATTATACATATACATGTCTTGTCATGTCATATCATATCATATCCCACCATAGCATATCAAAGGCACCACAGTAACAGTCTGGTCTTAGTATTTCTGTCCCTTTTTAGTTTTTGTTGTTATAAGCTGACATGGTATAAGGTGGGATTAGCCCTAAGTACTTTTTTGGGGGTCACTTAAAGTTTTTTGTGTTTGGGTAAAAAGCAAGGATAGAACAGATTTCAAATACAACCTCAATCAAACCACCACCTTCAAGATTACCACCAACTTCTGCTTCTGCTTTTGATAACTACATACTAAACATTGTGTTTTTTTTAAGACAAACAAAAATTAACTAAAGAAGGTATTCTAGGTACTGGGAATACATTTGTGAAAAAACTAGATATAAACTTCTGTCCTCACAGAATTTGCCTGAAAATGTTAAACAATCATAAACATGGAAATCAAGCAGACACCTTTGGGAAAAATGTCATTCTGTCTCATATTACTTTCTCATTCATCCCAGTTGGGTCATCAATAGCATTTTTATCTATGAATGAAATATTTAAAATATCTATATTGGTCTTTCATCAACTACTTCTCAAATACTTCTTTTTTTCATTTCTAAATTTAATTGATGCATAGTATTTTACATATTTATGGAGTATAAGTGATATATTGTTACAAACATAGAATGTGTGAAGATCAAGCCAGCATATTCGGGATATCTATCACCTTGAGTATTTATCATTTCCATGTATTGGTAATATTTCAATAGCCACTTTGAAATAAACAACACATTGTTGCTAACTATAGTCACCTTACTGTTATCAGACACCAGAATCTGTTTCTTCTATCTAACTGTATTTTGTGTCCATTAATCAATTTCTGTTAATTCCACCTCTTCACCTATACCCACACCCACACATCCTTCCCAGCCTCTGGTATCTATCATTCTACTCTCTACCTCCATGAGATTAACTTTTTTGCCTCCTACATATGAGTGAGAACATGTGATGTTTGCCTTTCTGTGCCTGGGTTATTTTAACGTAATGAGTTCCATCAATGTTGCTGCAAATGGCATGATTTCATTCTCTTTTACGGCCAAATAATATTACATTGTTTATATACTACATTTTCTTTATCCATTCATCCATTGATGGACACTTAGGTTAATTCCGTATATTTGCTATTGCGAATAGTGCTGTAATAAACATGTGAGTGCAGGTATCCCTTGGATATACTGACGTGTTTTCCTTTGGATGAACACTCAGTAGTGAGATTTCCAGCTCATACGGTAGTTCTATTTTTTGTTTACAAATACTTCTTAATCACCATCTCAGATATACTCCACAGTCTTCAAGATTAACAACCACCATCACAAAAATAGCACATAACATTTAGTAAAAGCTTGCTCAGGCTAAGCACTTGTCCTCAGATTTGTGATAATGATCTTTAATTCTCATAGTCCCATGAAGTAGGAAGTGGTATTCCCATTTTGTAGATAAAGAAACTGAAACTCAGAGAGCATAAGCTACTTGCCCAATGTCACACAACTAATGGATTGTAGTGGCAACACATAACTACAATGTTAGAGTCCATACTGTCTCTTTTACAGTCTCTACTTCACTCATGACTGATCGTTCCTTCATCACTGATGAGATTGATCATTTACAGCATGAATTCCCCCAGCCTCCTTCATTCGATGAATAATATACTATGATCTCTTCCATTCTTCCACAAGTCTCAGAATGGGTCCCTCCTCCTACTCACAGACAGGATTCTCTCATTCTACTTAACACTTAACACACTGTGATTTGTTTTTTCTCCCAACCACTCAACCAACCACCTTTGCGAAGGTCATCAAAACAGCCCACTTCCAGACTATGCAGATGGTATTTGGGCTTTATCTTACCATATTTCTCCCTTGCATTTGACACTGCCAATGGTCCCGCACCTTAAAACTCTGCCCTCTATTCTGAGATATCAGTCACATGGTTCTCCTACTTCTACAGCAATTCCTTTTTCATCTCCTTCCTCCCACACTTGCATTTTGCTGTTTTTTAGGGTTTATCCTTGCTTGCTTCTCTCCTTACCCTATATCCTTTTTTCTACCTAGCAGTCATGCTCATGGTTTATACTACCGCCCAGATGAGAATTCTCGAATCTTATATTTCCACCCTCAACTTATTGTATGCTTCCCCCAATACTCTTGCTCAGATTTTTACTTAAAAAATTCTTCTTAATGATTCATAGACTTCTCAAATTTAACATGAATACAATTCACCTCATGATTTTTCTCATTCTCTCAAACTAGCATTTCCTCCTTTATTGGAGTGATACCTCCACCATCGATCCAATTTTTCAATATGAAATCCCGGATTGTTTTATACAACTGTCTTTTACTCATCGCTCTCTCCAACTTAATAGTGTTGTTAACGTCTTAGATAAATCTCTCGTCCCCTTCTCCACCCAGTCCTACAATCACTCTCCTGGGTAAGAAGCATATCACATCGTGCCTGGACTACCTAAATCATTTCTTAAATGTTATTTCTGTTCCTAGACTTTTCCTTCTTAAACCAGCTTCCCATTTGTTGAATTAAAATCACTTCCATGTGACTCCACCACCTGTAGAATACTTTAATTGATACAAAATATTTTACATATCTATGGGGTACATGTGAGTATTTTGTTAGATGTGTAAAATGTGTAGCGATCAGGTCAGAGAACTTGGGATATCTATCACCTTGAGTTTTTATCATTTCTACGTGTTAGGACTACTTAAGTCCTTTCTTCTAGCTGCTTTGAAATGTACAATACATTGTTGCTAACTGTAGTCACCCTCCTTTGCTAATGAATATTGGGCTTCTTTGTTTTATCTAACTGAGTGTTAGTACCCACTAACCAACTCTCTTTAACCCCCACTCTCACCTACAAACTCTTCTCAGACACTGATACCTATCATTCTACTCTCTACCTCCTTGAGAGCAATTTTTTTTTAGCTCCCACACATGAGTGAGAACATGAGGCATCAGTCTTTCTGTGCCTGGCTTATCTTACTTAACATAATGACCTCCAGTTTCATCCAAAGGAAAAGAAATGTATATATCAAAAGGATACTTGCACTCTCATGTTGATTGCAACACTATTTACAATAGCAATGACATGGAATCAACCTAAATGTCATCGACCAATGAATATATGGTATATATACACAATAGAATACTCTTCAGCCTTAAAAAGAATATAATAATGTTAATTTAAAATGCCGTTTAGGCTCTTACTCTAGCTCCTACTCCTACTCTAGCTCCTACCTCCTGCTAATGTCTCAGGCTTATTTCTTTCCTCTCTGCATTCCAGGGTTTTTTCTAGTACTATTTTAAAGATTTGTAATTCCCTGAAGATAACATGCAAGTGTCCCTCCTAAAGATATAAATCAGCCTTTGCTTATGGTCCTGAACCAAACTCTTTACTCTTCCTGTACATCTGTCCATTCTTCAACAACTCAAGTCAAGTGCCAGCTGTTCAAGGTCTCCTCACAGGTGAGGTTGGTGGCCCCTCTTTTATATTCCTATAGCACTCTCTGCTTTTTTTTTTTAAAGAAGGCATTTCCCACCTTATAGTAACATCCCGTCTCTGGCTGTCTCTAACATTAGAGTGCAGTGCCTGCCTTCTATGTGCTGGTTCCTCCTAAACTCTGGAGATGAAGGCATGAACAAGACCCAGAAAAGCCATGCACCTCTGCAGTTTTTACTCTATGTGTAAAAGAAGAGATAGATAAATAGATGATAGATGGATAGATGAATGGATGGACGGATAGAGTGATTGATTGATAGATTGATTAAAGAGATGGGAATATCATGGGGGTTAACTGCTAGGGAGAGACAAAATAGGGTGATGTGACAGAGAATACTGAGGTGAAATTTGAGCTGAGCTTGGGCTGACAAGAAGGAGCTAGTCATGTGATGACTGGGGGCAACGCACATCAGAAAGCAATTCCACCTAGAGCAGGAAATGCTAGCTAAGGAGGAAAAAGTTTGGCTACTTGAAAATCAGAAAGAAGGCTGGCCAGGCTGCCATGGGTGTGGTGGGGAGGGGAGATTTGCCTGAGCCAAGGCGGGGAGGTGGGTTGATATGGGATCACACTGGGCTCTGGGAGCCAGCATGAAGAGTCCAAATCCTCTTCTGAGTACAATGGGAAGCTGCCAGTGGACTGCCAGCAGAGGGGACTATGATCTGGATGATATTTTCCAATGTTCACTCTGGCTGCTGTGAGGAATGGCATGTAGAAAGGCAGATGTCCCCATAGGGAGCTAGTTAGAAAGCTGTTGTGGGCAGTCCATCAAAGAGAGTGACTGGAGGCTTGGACAAGGGACTAGCAGGGGAAAGACAGAAAAGGGGGCAGATTTGAGGTATGTAGAGGTAGAGTCACAGAACTGGCTCATGGACAGATGTGGAAATGGAGGGAAAGGAAGGAACTGCCATTATCTTCAAGATTTCTGCCTTGAGAAACTGGATAAAAATAGTGCTATGCAGAAATAAGGGAATATTTGGGGAGAAGGAGGTAGAAGGTCATTAGCTGACATCAAGTATTTTCTTTATTACCATGTGAAGTTTGAGACACCTGCTGCATATTTTGAGAGTCTGGAGTCCCAAGTGAGAACTAAAAATAAATTCTTAAGGCCCCTAACTGACTGAATGGGCCCCTCCTTCTTGGCCGAGGGGACCCCAGAGATCCCAGCCACGACAGGCTGAGAGGTCAGATACGCCTCATTATGCCCATTCCCTTTTGTGGTTTAGACACAACAGCATTAATGTTAAAATAGAGACCATAAGACTGACAGAACAGACTCTTTGTGGTGACAAGATACCAAATCATAAACAGGACCTAAGGCCGTTCCAGAGAAGGGTTAAGCCCCGCACCGCTGCACTTAAAGAATAAACTATGTTTTAACTACCACAGGTTTGTCTTTTTCTTCAGCAGCTAAGAAGCACTGGCCTTGAGACAAGCAGTGTTGAAATAATTGCAGCTAGCCCACCACCAGACACTGACTAACTGAGTCCTCCTGTTCTACAACCATAACTATACCTTTGATTGCACAGTAGACTGATTTCTGTAACTTTCTTCTGATAAAAGACCACCAACTGTCAACTGGTTCAGGCTGGCTTTACAGAGACTGCACACTGAGTGCCTTCATGTCCCTGCTTCACCTCTTCACATACAGGGCCTAATTATAATAGACTTAAATGTTAAATCTCCACCTCAAAGTGAGCATGGGACGTATGTAACACGCATGTTTGTTAAGTATGCATGCATCATACTGAACCCCTTCGTGAATATGCATACCTCCTCCTAACACAGCCTAACCCCTTCATGAATATTCGTACCTCCTCCTATAACCTGTTAAATACGTGTACTTGGCCAACTTGGTCAGCACAAATCCTTGTTCCTCCCTCCCCTCCTGTGAAGTGCCTGCTTTTTGGCCTCTGCTAGAGACAGTGCTTCCCAGCCTGTCAGAATGGCCATCTTGTAGGCTGTAACCCTTTATAAAAAATAAAGTCTCCCTTCTAAATTTACAAATGATATAATTTTTCAGCTGACTCAGTGGATAGGGCAGAGTTGTAGATACAGAAGTGAAGGCACACACACAAATACACACAACCACACAACCACAAAAACACACAAACATGCGAATACACGTAATCACAGAGACACACAGATACACACAACCACATAAGTACACACAAATACAAACACACAAACACACACATTTGTTAAACTAGATTAGAGCTTTTCCTGAGTATGTTAATAGAAAAAAATAGATGACTCAGAAAAAATCCCTATGGCCCCTTTGGGATCAAACTTACGTGATAATCTTCCTCAGGCAGAAGCCACAGAGGAGATACTGGGGCTGGGCAAACACTCCATGTCCGGTGTAATTTTTATGCATTTTTGCTCCCTCAGGTCTGCCCCACTCTCCCACTGACTCCTGTCCTAATGACAGTTTGTCCATGGCTTCCTGCCACTGTCAGTACCGTGCCTCTAATACATTTCTAGCTCAAGCTAGTCACACAGTGCCAAGCGATTTTCTTTTGAATTATCTTCCATAATCCTGTCAAACTTTGAAAATATATATATACAGTGAAATAGACAATTTGACCAAGGGAAATTGTACATTTTATCTTAACTCATTGTCCTGAACACATTTTGTAAATAATAATATCTCCAATTACAGACAGTCTATTTTCCATGAAAGTTCTGTAGTAAATTCCTATGCCACAGTACCAGCAGAATTATATTTTTTCATTTTATTCATCAGTGCTTTTTCTTGGAAAACAAATAATCGTATCTTTCCCCTCAAAGTAATCTCAGAATGCAGATGAAGCTATGAATTCTCCAGGTGATATTTTAATTCTTTAGCATCCTGCGTACAAGTCATCCTAGATATATATTAAGCATTTACTGTGAAAGTTGTGAGATTCAAAATGGAGTCACTTGTGTCTTGTTATGTCACTTGTTGTCAAACTCTGGCAAAATAGAGCCAGGGAAGATCATGGTGGGAGGGCTGTCCTAATATGATTTGCCTGATGATATGAATGATGACAAGGACAGCTAGCCACTTATGCAAAAACACTTGTCTGACACACTATTTCACAAACTCAATCCAAAGAAACAGCTGCTATGACTTTGAGACTACAAGTTTTACCTAGCAATGCCCCCACTGTCACTCACAAGAGCTTGCCAGCTCCTGAAAGACATTGCCAGCCAGTGAACTTTCAAAATAACCTGTATAATCTCCTCTTTCCCCAGTAAAACCCTAATCTTTTCCTCTGTTCTCTGGACATACAGGAGGCCACCCTACTCTGTATGTATGTCTCACACGGCAATCCTACTTCTTGTATATTAGTCCCCAAAAAAACCCTTTTACTTAGTAGAGATTTACCTCTCTATATTTTCTATGTTGGCACTACACTTGTGATTCTAGAATATTTTCATTAAAATCATACAGTTCTGTTTAAAGAAAAGGTGGTCTTTCATTCATAAGTTTTTCTGTGTACTGTGCAAAGAGATTCAGTGTCATTTGTTAATAAAATAAGCTCATTTTTCTAAGAAAAATGGAAACATCTTAAGTTACCATATCTTTGTTTTGTTTTTGTTTTTGTTTTTCAGAGAGGGACAAGAAGACTCAGCATTTTTAATGCTGTGGTCTTTCGTTTGGCATTTAACTATCCTGCTGTGTAGTGTTAGTTGGCAGCTTTAGAGGGTACTGTGGTGGTTTTACAGGTACTAACACCGCCAGCCTGCACAGCATTTCTTAGAATTCCCTTAGCTATATGTTTCTGGTTTTCATTCTGAGAAGGTCAGGGTTCACAGTTTCCACATGTAAGCACCAGGTTCTCCTGCAGAACAACCACTTTGTTGAGGTTGAAAGTGGAGAGAACTAGCTCGGGTTTCAGTCTGTCCTTAGTGGTCCCAGCTGGTGCTCAGGGTCTGAGTAGTGCTTTCTTCTCTCCACCCCAAATCTCTCCTCCAACAGCCTATCTCCCAGGCTCCAAGCACCAGCATTAGAGAGGGTGCTGAACCAGCTTTCACAATGGCTCAATGCAAACTTGTCCAACCCCCAGCCCACAGGCTGCACGCAGCTCAGAATGGCATTGAATGTGGCCCAACACAAATTTGTAAACTTTCTGAAAACATGAGAGATTTTGCAATGTTTTTAGCTCATCACTATCATTAGTGTTCGTGTATTTTATGTGTGGCCCAAGACAATTTTTCTTCTTCCAATATGGCCCAGGGAAGCTAAAAGACTGGACACTCTTGGTAAGGTCTAATCCCTGTTACAAATTCATGTGTGAGTGTATGTCTGTGTGTAAGAGAGAAAAAGAGAGGGAAAGACAGACACACCCCCTCCTAGCGGTTTTGGTTCTCTGACTGAAGTCAGTCAGGTGCAACGCCCAGGGCACGGTTCTTTCTCTCTGTACCTTTCTCTACTTTGGATGATATGTCTTCTCCCTGGCTTTAATTTGTACCCATTTAGCTGACTCCAAAATGTCCATTCAAAGTCTGGCTCAAGTCTTCATATCAGATCTGCTTTCCAAGAACCTGTAGGACATTCCTGCTCAGGTAAAGCACCATTTCTTCAAAAGCACTGTGTCTAAAACTTAACTCCCTGCACTCCTGGCCGAATTCTGTCAGAATTTTTTCCATCTCCCAAGTTGAAGACAGATAGGCACCTTAAACCATCCTCTCAGAAATCCCATCATCAATGATTATCAATGGTTCCTCAGAGTTCTAGGGATCAGCAGGGGCCAGGGAGAAAGTTCACTGGGTGCCACTTTTGACCCAATGTGTCTAATTCCAAAAAAGACAATTTTTATGAAATTCTATCTGCTACTTATTTTAAAATTCTACCTGCTACAAATTAAACAGCAGGGTTCTGTTTAATTTGAGTTCTTATGCAATCTGCTGTTTAATTTGAGTTCTTATGCAATCCCCTTCCCCTATGCACGGCAAATAGCTCAACATCACCCTCCATCCTCCTGGTTGCTGGCATCAATGGGGCTGCTGGGCACTCTCCCTCATATAGGGGCACACTGGTAAGGAATTCCCCCTCTTTCTTTCTACCCCAGCCATTGTGGTCATCATGGTCTAGAAACTTCTACAAAACTCCCCAGGCAAACAATGACAACCCCTCCTGATTGACAAGCCATCTGTCAATCCTCTTTCTACTTGACTCTTTCCGGCATTTAATCAGTTTGTTCTACACCTTCCTTCTTGAAATATTTTTTTCTCCCTTGACTTCTGAAGCACCAATCTGTCCTGTTCTCCTACTTAGAAAAGAAATATAAAATGTATCACTATAAGAAAAAGTGTTGACTTCTCTTCCTTTGTCACCACGTGTGTGCACACATGTGTGCATGTAAACATATGTGTGTTTATTCCTCAAGTTTTTCTTACTCTACACACTCACCTGGAGTGAACTTATCTACTCTCATATCAGACACTTCAACAAGCTCCTGTGACTCTGTGCATCCTGAATCTGTATCTTCTTCATTTGTTTCTTGAACTCCGGAGCCATAAACCTCAATGCCCACCGGCATCTTCATCTGAATGTTCCTAGGCCCCTCAAACTCAGTCCGCCTCAAACTGAATTCATTCTCATTCCCCAGCCCAGGTTCATCTCATCCCGGCAGTGTTCTCTCATTACTCATGTCTGCATCATCTCTCCCTTCTTGCAAGTCCTTACATGTTATATAAAGTCAGTCTCAAATATATTAGCATTTAAATGTTCTTTGATTGTTTTCATCTATTAATTTGGTCTCCTCAGTTAAACAATAGGTTTATTGCAGGCCAGAATCACACTATTTGCTGGTGCTATATCCTTGCAATATCTGACACTTAGCTAGACACAGAGTAAATACACAGAGCTGAACTGAATCACTCTCAAGTATTAGGTCTCTAGCAAAAGTGGAACATGCTAGGAAACCATAAATATATCTGCTGTCTAAATCCAAAGGTAACAGATGCAATTCATCTTCTTTGAGCACTACTAGTAGAAGAAACAATTTTGAAATGAAAAAACAGATAAGAACAGGAAATGTTCTGAACTAGACTTTAAAATTTAAATTACAATGATGCCTTATGAAATTATTCCACATGCATGATTCTACTTGACTTGATAAGGTATCTCTCTCTACCTCCAACTCTCTTTTTAGACCAATTAATTTTATGACAGAGGGTAAAGGATGTGATTTATTTGACCACAGTGGCTCTGTCCTTAAAGGTAGCTGTCCCTTGACTCTGAAAACTAGTCCAGAAACTGGGGTGATGCTGATAGGCTGTCAGGGAGCAGGAGGGCCTCTTGGTCTCCTCCAGCCCCTACCCTTGCTCCCCATGGCAGGTCTCCTAAAGGGGAAACCAATGAGTTTCCATCCAGTGGCTGAGGAAAGAGGTGTCCTTTCACTTTCTCATCCCAGGCTCCCTCAGACTCGCAGAGATCACACATCTAATCTCCACCAGCCTTTTCTGAATAAATATGAGCATGAAATTACTTATTCTCTGTCTGTCCTCCAAAAAGAGAAAACACGTGAATGAAGTCAAGTAGTTACAGAACACTTGAAATCTTTGCTTTATGAACACTAAGCTGGAGAAGGTAAAGAAATCCTCATGGACAAAGCTACCATGGTAAGGGAGTCCAGGAAGATGTTTGTGTAGAAGACAATATTTAACTCATTGAGTTTTGTATTGATCACTTCTCTTTTGTAAGTCGAGAGTATATTGAAGCCGGTGTTATTTCTACAGGATTGCCCAAACTGGACCCTAAAAGGCCAAGATTTCCCTTGCTGGTGCCAGCTTCCTCTTTCTGCCTTCTCTTCCCCTGTCAATGAGATTCTATAGTTCAGTCTCAGGCCACCCCCTTCTAAACTTCTGACAGGTAAGATTTTGGGATTTGTCATTTACACATCTCACTGTGCAATTATCACTGCCTGCAAAGTAGACAAAAGTGAAGTTTTCCTCTGTGGAAAAAATGTTGACAGTTACCTAGCAGGCATGTATAGGGGAGAAGATATCACTTTGAGAAAAGGAAGCAATTCCTTGAAATCACATCATAAGGCAGGGCCACTGTTGCAGCCTGTTCCATTGTCTCATGGGAATGGAGAAATTACTCACATTAGTAGAGAACATTTTGGAATGATATTCATGATATTCATTGATTTTAGTCATTCAAATTATGTGTTGGCCTCAACCCTAATTAAACAGTTGAGAAAAGAAAGACTATTAATTGTTGAGCATTCATTGTGGGCACAGGATGAGATATTTTAATCAGAAGACACAGGAATAATCTTACTTCAAGGTTAAAAGAAAAATTACCTGCACGGATAGTAAAAAATCTGCTTTAGAAAAATAAAGCAGTTCTTGTTAACAAAATCTGACATCCAGTCTTACTCTTTTATCTGTATACTGTCTTATTGGAGCTGCTCATTTGCTGCCAATTCCTTAAATGACACTAGAGCAAGTGTTATAAGGGAGAAAGAATACTCAAAGTAATTTTCAACAGAGGTTGGACAGATAGATGTCTCTAATCATCATTCTTTGATCACAAATGTCATTTGTTCTTAACATAATTTTTTATTCCTGGTTTCTTCCCTTACTTAATAGCAATGAAATATTCTATCAGGTGTTACAAAATTGAAATCCTCATATATAAGTAATGAGGGCTTTTCAGAGAAGGCCCAGAAAACATGAGTTTCTGAGTGACAAAAGTAATTTCTTTGGGTAAGTCCTTAGAAGTCAAAGCGTCTGTATCAACTCATTCAACACAATAGCAAGTGCTGGTTTGGTGCCACCATCTTTTTTTTTGAGATGAAGTTTTGTTCTTGTTGCCCAGGCTGGAGTGCAGTGGCGCAATCACTGCAACCTCCGCCTCCCAGATTCAAGCGATTCTCCTGCCTAAACCTCATGAGTAGCTGGGCTTACAGACATCCACCACCACACCCAGCTAATTTTTTGTATTTTTAGTACAGATGGGGTTTCACAATGTTGGCCAGGCTGGTCTCGAACTCTTGTCCTCAGGCGATCTAACCTCCTTGGCCTCCCAAAGTGCTGGGATTACAGGCGTGAACCACCATGCCTGGCTGTTGCCACCATCTTTTTCATATCTGACATCCCTCCTAGATCCTAAGCCTGCCTTCTTTTTTTCCTGACTCAGGATCCAGGCTACTTTTTTTTTTTTTCTAAGAGCTCCCCAGAGAACCTTAGAAAGTTCTGGTGATGACTTGGGATTGGAAGAACTGCAGGTACATGTTGGTGCCCAGTCACCCAACGCCACACTCCTGACAACTGCTAATAGGACTCCATGACCTTCACCACTGTGAAGGCCCTTGGCACTCTCTTCTGCGATTTCAATGAGTTCAAGAATTTGGGTGCCTTTTCTGGAATCATACAGCTTTAGTGTCTAGGCATTTAAAAAATTACATGAGCACTTTAAGGATAAGAAATGTAATTTATTTATTTGTCATTTGCTATGTGATTCAGAGCCTAGCACAGAGTGGGTGGGTCACTTAATAAATCATTGCTAAACTATTGACCAAATCAAGGAATGTTCTCATGTTTCTCCACCATGACACACTATCTCACTGAAAACCTCCAGATCGTGAGTGGACCAGATTTCAACCACAGAAATAAACTCTCTAGATTCACTCCAGAAATATCACTTGCATGCTCCAAAAGGTTGACTAGTTATTTTATACTGGGTTTCTTTAGAGTTAGTTTGAAATGAAAGCTGCCTCTCCAATGTGCACATAGAATGAAGAGCATAGATCAAATCTTTTTTTAACTTGTCCTGATGTTTTCCTGACATGTGGGTGTAAGAGAGCCTGATCTCCTTCCTATTACCTTTAGAAGGGGTGCAGCAGAGGGTGGTCATTTAATTTCCAGGCTGGGATGACTTTCTCAAATTACACTGTGACCTGATCTCTCCTTTTCATGGGAGGTGCACTTTTACTTTCAGGACACTTACAGGATGTAGAATACAGAAATGATGACATCTGGTTCCAAGACTAAGAAATAGAAACCTGTATGACTTCCAAACCTTCTGGTATGGAGGATACTGAAAAATCTGAAGCTCCCCCCTACTCAGTTGCCTTTAATAGGAATTACACTGACCAAAAGCTAGATTTAAAATGAGAAACTTAAACATACCCAGTTAGACCCACCTACACAGAGACTTAAAGTGTCCATTCCGATACAGATACTAAGGGACAACTAGATGCTAATTTAGTAAGCTATCTGCCCGTGACATCTGAGTTATCTAGTAAGCTGAGGTCATTTAGCTCTGGAAAGATGTCAGAAAAGAGAATGTATTATTTGAACTTTATCCATGTCCCAGGAAATAAAACCAGAGGTCTGAAACTCATCTATTTAAGGCATTTATAAGATCTTTTTGTTAGAATAGAAATCAGTTCAGTGGTGATGGTTTTAGAAATCAAAAAGAGTTGAGTGCACATGTTATCCTGTTGGGTGTCTTTAGAAGGAAGGGCACTTATATAAGGAAGAGAGAAGATAGATATATCTCTGGAGAGTACAATAGCACCAGAAGCTGTAGATAGAACTTTGAACTAATTGTGCCCTAGAGCTTGAAATATCACCAACATTTCTGAAAGCAAACTTTATAGATTTTTGATTTGTATTTGACTACTCGGCATGAAATGGACTGAGATTTTTCTGTTACTCTAAAAGCTAAAGAAAAAGCACATGGTTCCTATTTGCTATTAAGGACTATTGCAGGTAATACATATTACTATTGGTATTTATATATGTTTATATTCTGAATGAGGTGTAGATTCTGGTTACATCTGGCTATTCTTAACACAATATAGAATAGTCTAGATAACATTAACTCAAAAAAGAAGAAAAGCTGGGCATGGTGGCTCACACCTGTAATCCCAGCACACTGGGAGGCTGAAGCAGGTAGATCACCTGAGGTCAGAAGTTCAAGACCAACCTCACCAACATGGTGAAACCCCGTTTCTACTAAAAATACAAAAATTAGCTACTCCAGAGGCTGAGGCAGGGGAATCACTTGAACTCAGGAGGCGGAGGTTGCAGTGGGCCGAGATCGTGCCACTGCACTCCTGCCTGGGCAACAGAGTGAGACTCTGTCTCAAAAAAAAAAAAAGAAGAAGAAAAAAAAAACTCTTTAAAATGTTTATCACTAAATCATTACCTAAATAACAGTGTTTAACACTTAAAGAGTAGTCTCGGTCAAGCATAGACATCATTTGTTTTTTGAAAAAATTCTTCCAACTCTGGAAAATATAGCATTTAACAAATGTCATCACTCAGATTTAATCATTGAATGTTGAGATTAGCCAGAATATACTATCAGTGGTAGCATAAAGATTCCTGAGTAGGCAGTGTATAATATGTTTAATAATAAAATGAAAAATGCAAATGGGAAGAAAAACAACCTTCCTAAAATCAAAATGGTAAAGAAACTCCATGCAGAGAATCTCACAGACCACTGGGGGATTGATTTTAGGAAATTCAGCCAGGAAAATAGTTTCATTTATTTTATTTATTGTCAAGCTTAATACTCCATGGTCTCCAGAGAATAATGTGCTAATTGTACATGACTGATAATATGAACTTGGTAATCAAAGAGTTGGAGGAAGTGGGGAGTCTGAGTGAGAAATTAGGGTGTAATGGCCACATATAATTGAGAGCATTCAGGAAACGTTTCTTCTGAGAGTGCAGGACTGAATATCAAGTTTGAAACTGTTGTTTAAAATGAGGCAGAAGACCACAAGAAACTCAGAATGAGAATCGTCTTTCGAGACCTTTCCTGGATCACTTCTATCCCACAGCTTCACTGAGATCCATGGGGTTCTAAACCCTGAGCAGGCCAGAACTCTGTGAGAATCCAGAAACCCCAACCTCAGGCAAGAGACAAGCCACACAAGGAAAAATTCTGGACATTTTCATAATTTTGGGATAGAAGCATTGAGGGTTACACCTCAACATTCATCTACCCATTCCTCAGGGCCCATTTAGTACTTATTATAATTGCTGTTGTTGTTTTTGTTCTTAAAACTCAATCCTCACTAGAGTCTGTTCGGGTAGGTATTTTTATAACTATTACATTTCACAGATATGGAAACTAAGCCATAATGAGGTATTTAGGTATCTGTTCAAGGTCACAGAATTAGTAGACAGGTTCAGGACTGAACCCAGCCAGTCTCATTCCCAATACACATTACTGGACCCACCCCACAATAACCTTTCTTGATGGCCTCAGGAAGATGCAATTACGTCTTCCCCTGAATTCTATCCATGTGTTGCACCTCTTGTACTCACCATATCATATGTTCACTTTAACTCTAATCATTACTTGTTGCATCCCCTCAACTAGATTATTAACTTGTTACAAGGTACAGTCATCTCTATAATCACTTTGCATTGCCCCTAGGGCCTGTGTTAATGTCCCAGACATAGTCGGTGCTCAATGGATTTTGATTATGGGACTAAATTATATGGGATGATTATTTGTCCAATAATTCACACCTCTGCTCCATCTACAAAATGAAAATCCCAGCCAAAATGGGCTCTTATCCTCTACCCCAAAGAGAAGTGATAGAAAACTGATTCAGGAGCACGGTTGAGGGCATGTCCATTCCCAGCTTATCTTCTCTCTCTACTTCCCCAGCAAAATCTAATTAAATGAAGTGACATTTCTCATTTATTTAACTCAATTGCCAGGTATTCCACAATCCACAACTTCTAAGAGATCAGAGAAATGTTGGCTAAACTCAAAATTCTACTAAAGTTTTTGTAAAAATCAATGTCAGCTATAGTTTACAAATGGACATATTTTAATTTCTTACGAAATTTGGTGAAATGTGTGAGAAGGCACTACACTAACTTACAGAAGACCCAGAATGAGGATAAGCCCAGCAGCCTGGGCTGCTCAGAGGAGGAGCCAGGGTCTCCTTTAGAATCTTCTGGGCTCCCTCTTACCCAACACTGTGTTTGCCTGAGAAGTCATTAGAGTTTGTGCTCTGTATTCATAGTAGGAAATAAAGTGAAAATAAGTTCCTTTCTTCACTTTCTCCCTGTAAAACCGACTTTATCCCTTCTGCTCCAAGTTAGAACCACCTGAACAGCTCCCTTGCCTTTAATGTAAAGACAGGAAAAAGAGGCCTCCACAATGTTGTTCTTTGTAGTAGACCTAGCTGGACCCAACTGGAGGGTGGGTCAGCTTCTGGGCCACCGTGCAGTAAAGAAGTAAGCGCTGGAGAAGAAAGATTTTACAGACAACCTTTTGCCAGCTGGAAAATACAAAAACTAAAGAAACTTCAGTTAAACTTTAAGGTCATAATATTAGAGATTGTTGGAATTGATAGGAACCTTGACTACCTCGTATTCCAACTCCTCACATTTCAAATGAGGACACTAAAACTCAGTGAGGGAACTTGTTTTGTTCAAATCCACAGAGGAAAAGAAAGAACTAACGACATGTATAATAATGTCAACAACTCTCAAAAACGTTATGTTGAGCAGAAGCAGTCAGACAAAAAAGAAAGCATGCCATATTATTCCATTAAGTTCTAGAATAGACAAGACTAGGCTACAGTGATAGAAATCAGATTATGGTTAGCTGTGATGGGGGTAGGAAACTGGGCAAAAAGGAGTCCAAGAGAACCTTTGGTGGTTATGAAAATGTTCTATATCTTGATTGGGATGATGGCTGCATGGTGTAGATGACTGTCAAAACCCATCAAATTGTATAACTGAAATCTATGCATAGCACTGTATTCAACTGCAGCTCAATTGGTTTATTTAACAGTAACTTGTGGGGCCACGTGCGGTGGCTCATGCCTATAATTCAGCACTGTGGAAGATAGAGGCAGGAGGATCGCTTGCGACCAGGAGTTTGAGACCAGCTCAGGCCACATGGCAAAACCCTGTCTCTACTAAAAATACAAAAAGCCAGGTACGGTGATGTGCGCCTGAAGTCCCAGTTACTCCAGAGGCTGACGTGGGAGGATCATTTAAGTCCAGGAGGTGGAGGTTGCAGTGAGCTGAGATGGCACCACTGCACTCTAGCCTGGGCAACAGAGAGCAACCCTGTCTCAAAAACAACAAAGAATAGCAACAGAAAAAAAAAAAGAAGGTTGTGAAGTTGTTAAAGGCACTCAGGATGTGAGAGGCAGGGCTGACCCTGGGACTCTGGCCATCTGCTTCCCAGGCCAGGTCTATATGGCTCCACCCATCTCCTTCCAGTTCTTTTCTTTCTTGATGCAAATAAACTTCTCAGAACCTCATCGGGTAATGGCCTTGCACCCCCGGAGATTGATACTGGAGGACAAATCTGAAACAGCATCATAAGAGCATGAGAGGTATTCCATGGGGTTCACAATTAAAGCTGAGACATTAAATCATCAGCTCAGAACAACTCTGGAGGCAATCATGACTCACGCAAATTTCAAGCAAGACAAAATAATGATTATAGGTCCCCCAAGAAGGAAGCAGGGAGGAAATGAATGAGCTAAACAATATTAGGTGTCATCGGTAATTCCAGAAGTGATACGAAAGAATGAACGTGCTCCCCATTTAGTTCTTTTCAAGTCTGCAAAACACCTCATCTAGTCACGTACTGTAATTATAATGTATCCCTAGGTACAGCATGTATAGCAAAAGGATGCAAGTGCAACTTAGGAAAAATAGAGCTGCTAAAATTGCCTGTATATTAGTGCTGTAGATATAGAGAGATATATACAGTCTTTTTCGGCATCTCTGAAATTCTCTTTTAAAGCTACTGCCTTTTCTATGTGAGAAGTTAGATACCGTTTCTTCTGCGGCCTTCCTCATAGAAGGGAAGGCTCTTAACAATAGTGGACTTCAATGTTCTACCAATTAAAGACAGGGCTAGGTAGAAAGCACCCTTTGGCCCAAAGGCTGTGACACAGTCTCATTCCTGCCGTTGTCACAGTGATGCTGATTACCTAGATAGCCCTTAGCTAGAAAGACTTAATGACACACCACAAGTCTCACTTTCAGGGAGAAGAGCTGTTTTTTACGTTCAGAATTATAAAATGGGGCAAGCAAAGAATTAGCCTTGGGTTCCAGATTTCACTCTTTATTCAGAGCTTTTCTAGCAGCTTACAAATGATTATCAGCTGAAGAGAAATAACTTTACATTCTTTGGAAAAGGATAGCTCTCTTTTCAATATTTTCTTATGGCCTGTTATCTCAAAACTTTACTGGTGATATATATTTTGTATTTGTCAGAAAAAAATGCTTTCTCATGAAAAGCACAATATTGAAGTCTCAGGTTTCTTGGTTATTGGAGCTCTTGGTTAAATATCAGCAAACTACATTGAAAATTCTACAAAGAATATTAATATGCTTAGCTTTTGAGATCCATGCATGATTTATGGTTTGTTTGATTGTTTTCAAAGAGAACATCTTCTCGGGCTTTTAAGCTGCTTTTGTTTTCTATTAAATATAGAAGGTTCTTTGTGGTTCACGTATCTTACAAAAGAGTCTTATTTATTACTGTGCAACCCTCAGCTAACTCACTAGCGCACTGAATGTGGGAGGTGAATTCCAAAATATTTAAAACAAAGATACTCCATCCCTGAAAATTAGTCTGAACATTCATTCAAGTACTTCCCAAATAACTGAGTATAATGGGAAATAAATAATACGAGGTCTTTGTCATGAGCATTCATACCAGTTGGGAAAAAACCTCAGAGAAACCAGTGGATATCACATGTTAAGGCCTCTTCTCAAAGGAAGAAGCAGATTTAGAAATTAGTACTAATTTTTGGTCAGTCTGATTTATTATCTTAGACACTTGTGTCTCATTTTCAACCAACTGATGTATCAAAATAAGTAATGACAACTTTCATATCCTTTATTTCTAGGTAACATAATGTCCTGAGGCCTGGAGTGTTCCCTAAGCTCAAATTTAAGTATATTAAGGGGGAATTGTTCATTAGTCTATGGTACATACTTAAAGTTCCTTTACATTTTATTTTAATCATTTGTACTAATTGACAGACTATAACCCTTGGAAACCCTGAAAAATCTACTAATAGGCAATTGCTTTATATATTGCTGGGAGCATTTGCATTTTTAAACCTTTAATCTCATCAGATAGTTAATATTTCTCTTGCTATTTAACAATGGAGAGAAATTTGACTGCCATTATGCTGTTTATAGCTTTTGCCCAAAAAAGTAAAAGACCATGTCCGTGTTACTACCAGCAAAGAGCAATCTGACAATTACAGTTTGATTAGTTATCATAATAGTAGTAGTAATAAGGGCATATGACCTGACTCTTGTCTCTGCTAAAAATTACTTTTAGGGCCTTGGAAAAGTCATTTAACTTCTCTGAGACTCAATTTTCTAACCTATAACCTGGAGATAGGAACATCTGGCCAACTACAAGAATGCTGTACATTTTAGATGTGATAATACTTTCAGAACAATTAAATTTGTTGCTGTACTCCAGAGGCTCACAAGTTACACTCCAGTTATCCATGTTGGCATCATCTCTATCATCATCATCACCTGGGCAGGCATTGTAAGTAGCGGCTTAGTAAAATGTGTCTAAAAGGCTGCCTAAAATGTATCACAACGTGGGTGGTTTACAGCAGAAATTCATTCTCTCCATAAGAGAAGAATTAATCACAACCCCTGGAGGCCAGAAGTGTGAAATCAAGGTGTCAGCTTCATCACTCTCCCTCCAAAGCCTCTAGGAGTGAATCCTTCCTCGACTTTTCCAGTTCCTGGTGATTCCTTGGTTTGTAGAAACATAACTCCAATTTCTGCCTTCATCTGCACTTAGCCTTATTCTCTGTGTATCCAAATCTCCCTTTCCTTTCCCTTTTAAAGTCATCAGGCATTGGATTTAAGGCTCACTGTAGATTTAGGGTGATTTCATCTGGAGAGTCTTAACTGATTACATCTACAAAGACTATATTTACATCTAAGGTCATATTCTGAGGCTCTGGGGGGAACCTGAATTTTGGAAAGACATTATTCAGCCCACTATACATACCAAGTACTAGCTCCAATAAAATGGCAAAGACTATCTGGAAACCTGCTTTGAGAACAATTTTAAAGCTAAATTTAGGATGAGCTGCAAAGAGTGCCAGGATCACAAGCAAGGGCATGGAAAGTGGACCCATATTTGTCATGTTCTTGTCATCACTAATCACTAATCCATGAGAGAACTTAAGATTGAGAAAAGATTTGTCAGAGTACAAGGTCACTCGGTGGCAAAGTTGCAAGAGGATTAAAATCTCCTGACTCACAATTCAGTGCTCTTTACACCACACAGTTTAATAATCTTTTTTCTTATGAGCACTTCTTTAGATATTATTACTAAAAATATAAATCTGATACCTCTATAATTACTGGCACCTGAATACTTGCATTTATTTAATTGGTCAGATTGCAATAGTTAAATACATTTGGCTGACTCACATTTTCAACTATGGTAGAGTAACTGTTATCACACTAACCTTCCATTTGAAAGCAAAATAAAATCTGGATATTATTAAATTTAAAGGAAAAATATTTGAAATACTTAAAAGCTTTGAAGAGTTAGTGTAGTTGCTGTTGATGTATACTATTATCAGAAGGAGTATACTTTAATGAAAAAAATAATACCAGGGAAAAGAAAAACATTTCGTGATGAATAAAAGTTGATACAAAGGGCCAAATGAATGGTAATAAATTTTTAAAATTTATATTTGTAAGTATCTAATAATATACTTTGAGTATATAAAGCCAAAAGTATACAGAAAAAGGGATACATAGGCAAATCCATATTTATAGTTAAAGGCTTTCAACTACCTGTTTCTCCTGGGTAGAATATGCAGACAGAATATAAGTAAGGAAACATCAGCAAGATGGCTGACTAGTGGTGCCTGACATTTGTTCCTCCCACAAAAAAGAAACAAAATAATAAATAAACAACTGAAACTTGATTGGAGTGTCTGAAGGAGAGTCTTGAAGTACAGCAAAAAATGGGCAAAATCCTTGTGGAGCACAAAAGCCCAGGATAGCAGCATAGAGAGGGAAATGTGGCACCCACCTCTGTTAGCCTGTCTTCTCCATCACGTTTGACTCAGAGCCAAAAAGGACTTTCCCATGTGGAGAAAAGATAGGCAGAAGGGCCTTCACCAGCCCACATCATCACTGCAGACACCTGTAGTTCTTACTACAGGGGAACCCCAAAGTCCTCACAAGTCCTGAGCCCAGTTTAGGAGATGTTTAGAATTCATGTGGCTACATTATCCAAAGTAGGAGCCCACATTGTATACTGACCATAACCCCATCATCCAAGCTGTTGCAGCATGGCATTATTTTGAAATCAAAGTCACTGCTGGAGTAATGGTGCTCTGGGGAGCTGATAGCCACTGTGCCTTTCTAGACTTGGGACTCTGCTGTCGTTTCACCAAGCTCATTTGAGTGACTGCAACATGACCACCCTGGCTGCTCAAAGCTGAGGCTCAGAAATGGTCATGACTCTAATTTTGCACAGCAGGGAAGTCAACCTCAGGCTGTCCAAACCAAACAGCTCAGCAAACCTGTCCCCAGATAATCTTCCCTAGCACCATTGGCTGGAGAAACAGCCTGTCAGACATATCCCTGAATTGCTGAGCCACTGTAAGCCACGTGCCCAGCCAGAGAAAAAGCATTGCAGACTCACCCCAAGTAGACACACCCCTGAGAAGCCCAAGCCACCAAACTCCTATGCCCCAGGATGGAGAAACAGCTCAAAAGCCTCATCCCAAGAGAGTCAATTCCAGAGTAAGCTGACCCACCAAGTGCATGGCCATGTCGCCAGACTGAGAACCAGTTCAGTAAGCTCACCTTCAGCAAAGCCACACCACTGCCACAACAAACTCCTACAGCTGAGGTCACTGAGGCATTTACAACATCATTAATATGAATTACAGTTGAAGAAACTATACAAAAACTATACTACTGTGTTTACCTAGAATCAAAGTCAGTACACTCTACTGAGACCCTGGGATCCATCTACAGGAAAAAGTTTTTTCTATGAAAGCTGTTCCATAAAATTGGAAGACGTGACTATTTTACTGAATGCACAGTTATCAATGTAGAGACATAAAAAACATGAAAAGTGAAGGAAACATGACACCTCCGAAGAAGAATAATAATTCCCCAGTAATAGAACCATAAAAAAGGAAATTATAAAATGCCAGAAAAGGAATTCAAAATAAAAATCTTAAGGAAACTCAGTGAGATACAAGAGAATACAGATAGACAATTCAAGAAAATTGGAAAAGCAATTCATGATCAGAATGAGAAATTCAACAAAAATTTAGATACCTCAAAAAAGATAACCAAAAAAATCTTGGCAATGACAAATTCAATGAATGAAATAAAAAGTACAATCAAGAATGTAAAAAAACAGACTAGCTCAAGTAGAAGAAATAATTTCTAAGCTTGAAGACAGGCCTTTTGAAATAACTCAGGCAGACAAAATTGAAAAATAATAAAGAATAAAAAAGCCTAAAAATGTATGGGAACTCCACCTATATAAAAGAAGCAAGTTTTAGTGTTCTACAAAAATGTATTGCATATTTTCAAATAGGTAGAAGAGAGGATTGTAAATGTTCCCAACATAAAGAAATGATAAATGTTTGAGATGATGAATTTGCTAATTATAAATACATACCAAAATATCACACTAGGTCCCATAAATATGTACAATTATGTATCAATTATAAACAATAATACATTTTAATTATTATTTAATTTAGTAATTAATTTTAACAATGATATTATTAAATAATAAAATTTATTATAGTATCCCAAAATAA
Organism: Colobus angolensis palliatus; assembly: GCF_000951035.1. Classification (NCBI taxonomy): domain Eukaryota; kingdom Metazoa; phylum Chordata; class Mammalia; order Primates; family Cercopithecidae; genus Colobus; species Colobus angolensis. The sequence continues at coordinate 2,218,791 of NW_012118710.1, read as the reverse complement.
CAAATTCTTAGGAATAAATCTAAATAAAGATGTTTAAGACCTCTACAAAACATTATTGAAAGAATTAAAGAAGATATAAACAAACGCTGGTATATACCATGATTATGGATTAGAAAACTTAGTATTTTCAAGGAATTTTTGAGGAAGTTGACAAGCTGATTCTAAAAATTATAGGGAAACACAAAGAGGAAAGAACAGTGAAGACAGTCTTGAATAAGAAGATACAATTAGAAGATTTACTCTATCAGATATCAAGACACTATAAAACTATAGGAAATAAGTAATGGGACATTAGCATAAAAAGAAATATAACACTGAGATAGAATATACAGATAGACACACATGTACACATATATGTAAATCACTTGATTTACAAAAAAGCTCTGTGATGGTCTTTTCAGTAAATAGTATTGGATTAATTGGTATCTGTATAAAAAATCACGAAACTTGATCTCTCCGTCACACTATGCATAAAATTAACACTAGGCATATCAAAGACCTATATTTGTAAGGAAAAACAACATAATATCATAGGTGATTATCTTAACGACCTCAGGATAAGCACAGAATTCTTAAATAGCACTCAAAAACTTTAAACATAAAAAAAGATTGATAAATTAGACTTCCTTAAAAATTAGACACTTCTACAACTTAGTAAGAAAACAATTCGATTTTTATAAACAGACAAAAGAATTGAACATTTATCATTTATTCTCTCTCTCTCTTTCAATCTCTCTCACACAAGCTTGCCCGCACATGATATGCAAATTAAGTCTAAGGGCAGATAAAACAAGCATATGAAACAGGACAGTGTAATTATTTTCTTCACCTTTCTTTAATTTTACACTTCATAAAGAGAGCAGCTTTGTGCTTTTGAGTTAGGAATGAATAACATCTTATTGATAGGAAAGAAGGCAGCACTGTAAGAGATGTTCCATTCTGAAGTCTTGCCTATTTAAATCACTTCAAGGAAGTGGTACCCTCTTTTCAAAATTCACTTGCTACTCTCTATTGGCTCTCATTCCAAGCCTAAGTTCATGGTAACTGAATGACACAGAGTAAGTAGAGACATAAGTCAGACACCACTGTGATTAGTGCTGGCCCTGCCATCTGCTGTCAGGGTGATAGTGGGCAAGTCACTTAACCTCTCTGAGCATTAGTTTTCTAATGTAAGATATCGGGTCAATAATATTAATATTTATCTCAAGGGTAGTTAAGGGAATTAGATGTGAAAATACCTAGCACAGATTCTAGCCCATGAAGTTATATACGTACAGAACAGAGAAGAGAGACATTTTTCTGAATCTGGAAGTACTATCTATATTAGTTATTTATATAATTCATAACATGTAAAGTCATCATTGTTTATCTTTTTCTATGTATTGAGCGATGAATACATGCTCCAAAAAAGTTATCTTTTTTGTTGCAGGTATTTGTGTGTCTATCTGCACATCAGATATAGGTTAATTCAAATGTATATGGTGCCTGTAGCAAAATGTTACTTAGAGAAATGACTAAAACAGCTTGGGGGGATGAGCAGTATCCAATAATCAATACAAGAACTCTAGTATTCCATAACAAATCAAGGAAAATCTTCTTTTTGAAGAATTATCCTGATAAGAGTCCTCCGGGTGGACCAGAGTAATGCAAGCCATGGAATTGGCTTTGACTCACAAGGCAGAATATTGAGAAAACTGAGAGCCAGTAACTAACTCTGGGTTTAAATTTTCTCCCCTGAGCCAGACGTGCTGTGATGTACGTCTTTACAATATCTTTGTGAAACAATTTCTTTGCTTGTAATGCTCCATTTCATTTTCCTGCTTAGGAAATTGTTACTCATCTTTTGAAATCACATATTCATTTAATCAAACAAGTGTATAAAGACCCTAAAATATATCTGGTGCTGTGCTAGGATACAAGGATACTGCGTTGAGCAAAATCAGACCATAACCTCATCCTTATGCACTCAGCCTATGCACTAGTGTCCTCTAAAGCTTGCCCTGGATTACTCCCTGCCCCATGCTTAAAGCTCCGGGTGCACACGTGGCATTAGAGAACAATCTATGGGTTTACACATCTGTTTCCTCAGCCTGACAGGGGGAAGAGGAAAGACTCAATGTATTCATCTTTTTTTTTTTTTTTTTTTTTGATACGAAGTCTTGCTCTGTCGCCCAGGCTGGAGTGCTGGAGTGCAGTGGCCCGGTCTTGGTTCACTGCAAACTCCGCCTCCTGGGTTCAAGACATTCTCCTGCCTCAGCCTCCTGCGTAGCTGAGACTACAGGCACATGCCACCAAGCCCGGCTCATTTTTTGTATTTTTAGTAGAGACGGGGTTTCACCGTGTTGGCCAGGATGGTCTCTATCTCCTGACCTCGTGATCCGCCCACCTTGGCCTCCCAAAATGCTGGGGTTACAGGCGTGAGCCACTGTGCCCAGCCTATTCGTCTTTTCTTCCCTAGTGCACAGCTTGGAGTATGACACATAGTGGGCTCTCGATAAATGTTTGTTAAATTAACATTCATAAATCATGAGGTGTTGACACAGTCCAATCTGTTAAATGATCCTCCTAATGAATATTAGAGAAATGAAAACGATTATGCTCAGGAAAATTACATCTTTTTGAGACATTCTTAGCTTTTTTCATATTTTATTAGTGTTTTATTAACAGTCATAGCAGCTGGTTTAAAAATGTCCAGTGGTTTTTAAAGAGCTGTATAGTATAAATAGAGGTGAAATGGTGCCTAGTGAGCCTTTCTTAGCTTAAAATTATGAGAATCTTTGAAAAAATGGAATAAGTTTCCATTCACTTGGAAATAGTTATGTATATAAATGACTTAATATCCTGGGGAATTTGTTATATTTCTATAATAATCAACAATATTCATCCAGAAAGGGAAAGTGGTAGAAGACATTCATAGAATTTGTCACCAAAGTTTGGTACATCCTACAAATAAGAAGAATATTATTGATTTTAAAACACTTAGCATAGATTTTAATATGTCCTAATCTCATAAAAGTATGCTAAACTGTCCTTGAAAAAATGAAAAAAGGAGAAGATTCTTATTACTCATGCCAAATAAAGGGAAGAAGCCATTCTTCAAGTAAGCATAAATATCATGCGAACTTTGAAGCAAAAGAGATATAATTTCCACTCTACTTATTTAGAAATAAATGAAATGTTGAGCCTTTAGTCATCTTACTAAAAATTACATTGAAGAAACTGAAGAGTGAAAGCACAAAAGTACCTACTTGGTCTGGTGTTTAGATCCTTTCAGATGGGCATGATACTGTTCTATTGAGTTTAGGGAGACACTGCAGATGGTACATCTGTAATTGCGCCTCAGACCTGTGGACAACAGACAGACCTGGTTAGCTGCATCCAGTCGTCAACCACCTGAATGAATCCTAGCATCTCTAGAAGTTCAGGGACAGAGTATCTGAGAGCCTGGTCTGTCCCACCAACACTTCAATCCTTCCTTGCAGAACACAGCCAACAGGTCTCTTAGCAGAGAAGTAATTATGAATATGTTAGAAGCAGCTTATTTTGTTTCTGGATGGCTTAAATTATTATAGTGTCCTTCTTTGAATTGAGTTAAGGTGTTTCTGGACATTTTATACTCAAACAAAAATGTATTCTATTTTTCTCTAGAGCATATAGACATAATAGCTCTCATCTCTGCAGTGAAAATTGAGACTCCAGAGAAAAACTCTATCCTAATTCCTTTCCACTCTACTCCAATGACAGTATTAAAAATTTAACTTTAGGCATCATTCATTTAGGTGTTTCTTCTAGGATTATTTTATAAAATGTAAATGCCAGGAGGAGAATAATACATCAATCTGATTCATGTGAAGTCTTACTTTCCACCAGAATTTAGAAGACAAACTATTCATTCACTTTTTCATTCATTTAATGAATTCACTAATACAGTATCAACTTTGGGCCAGGTACTAGAGATTCCAATATGGATAAGATGCTCTTTGCTTTCAGAAGTTTAGTAAAAATCTTGACTAATCTAGAGCCAATTTATGTTAGAAAGCAGCTTTAACCAAATAGCTTTAAACGTTTGCCACAGAGCTGAGACTTATAATGAAACATATTCCTTCAGCTAGTATGTCCCTTCAGAATAGAGAGAAAAGTAAAGTCGGTCATGATCTGAAACTTTGGATTTTAATTCTGACTCCAGTCATTTCTAGTTTTGTGATCTGGAGGAAGTTACGAAACTTCTTTCTAGCCTGTTTCTTCACCTACAAGACGAAGACAAGGCTGATCACATCACTAGGTGTTGTAAGAACTAGGTGAAAAAGATATGAAAATGGCCGGTAATCCTAATGATTTGGGAGGCCGAGGCAGGAGGATAGCTTGAAGCCAGCAGTTCAAGACCAACCTGGGCCACATAGCAATATCTGATCTCAAAAAAATTTTAAAAAGTTAGGCATGGTGGCACAAACCTGTAGTCCTAGCTACTCAGGAAGCTGAGAGCCCAGTTCAAGATTACAGTGAGCTATGATAGTGCTACTGCCTGCCTGGATGACAGAGTGAAACCCTGTCTCAAAACAAAAGAGACATATATAAAAACCAATGTTTAGCAAATGAGTACAAAATTCTGTTCTAGCATTGTAAATGCCAGGACTGAAAGCTGTAGCATTTGTTTTTATCAATGCATAGTATTTAATTTCTAAGAGACAAAGTTATTCCTCTTTTCCTGAAAAGAAAATAATGCACTGTGCTGGGACAGCTTTGCAACTTGCCACCTGGATAACTTTATGCAAATTATTTGACCCCTCTGGACTTCTGTTTTCTTATAGTATTGTGGGGAGGGCTGAGTGAGACGTGGCGTGTATGTGAGAGTGCCCAGCACATAACAAGATATCAACATGGGCTCGCTAATTTTACTATTTTGAAGAGATGTTAAAATGGAAACACTTTCTGTTTGAGTGTCCCAGTTGAAGCCCTACTGAGAAGTCCTAGACACAGATGATAACTATATCCACATTACCAAAATGAGGTAAGAGAGCATCAGTGCAGAACATCCAGGGGAAGTAGTGACGAACCTGTGCTGAACACTCACTACCAGTATAAAGAAGAGACTTAAGAAGAAAGAAAGAAATGGGTAGAGACTTTCTTAAGAGAGAACTATATTGTACCATGAGTTCCATGTGGGACCATGGAGTTCTCCCTCACCGTAAGCCTGTGGAGAAGGGATTGCACAGAACTACCTAGAGGGCTTGAGGAGTACCTTCTTGTTACTTGGGATGTGGTAGGTTGAACTCTGACATCACTTGCAAGACCCAAAGGGCTAGAGACTGTGGTTTGTTATCTTCTCTGGTGGCAAAGTATAAAAGGTGGTAGAGTTGGGCATGACCTGTGTTCGCAAAGCTTGTCAGAAGAAAGGATATGTGAAAGCTTCCCACAGACTATGTGTACCCTGTATGAAAGAAGCTGATTTAATGACTTCTTAGATACTACCCGAAAGGGCTGCCTGAATTTGAGGGCAATGAGACTTCAGCAGAAAGGTGGTGGAAGTGTTCACCTGGTTATCTAGGTGCTTAAAGTGATCCCAGAGGAGCTACTTAGCCCGCATTAAGTAATGACGAGTCCCTGAAAAAAGCCATGAAATTGTAAACCAAAAGGTATCTGAGACAGGTCTCAATCAATTTCAATTTAGATAATTTATTTTCCCAAGGTTAAGGATGCATCTCTGACACAGCCTCAGGAGGTCCTGAGGACATGTGCCGAAAGTGGTCAGGGTACAGCTTGCTCCTATACATTTTAGGGAGCCACGAGACATCAATCAATATGTGTAAGAGGTACCTTGTTTGGTTCAGTAAGGTGGGACAACTTGAGGCGGGGGCTTCCAGGTCATGAGTAGAAAATAGACAAAAGGTTGCATTCTTTTGAGTCCTTAATCAGCCTCCCACTAAATACAGAATTTAGTCTGGCTCAGTGAATGTGCATTTTTACATCAACAATAGGGTAGAGGAAACAATCACATATGCATTTGTCTCAGGTGAGCCTCAGATGGATGACTTTGAATTCTGTCTGCCCTTTGTCCACAAGGAATTTCCTTGTGGGAAAATTGTGAGGGAGGTATGTAGCTTTTGAAATTCGTAGCTATCATATTTAGGAAGAAACTGGGAGGCAGGTTTCCCAGCTTGACATTTCCCTTGGCTTAGTGATTTTGGGGTCCTGAGTTTATTTTCCTTTCACAAAAGCATCCTGAGGAGAATCAGTTCGTACTTCCTGCCCAGTCAAGCAGTATCCATGCTTGCTTTGCACAGGATCTACCAAGTAAACTTCCATTTCCCTTGCTAGCCTTCCACCTGCATCCATCAGCCCTGGAGGAACCAGGGCGACATACTGAGGTAAAAGAAGAAAAGCAAAAGCTCCAGGCAGAACAAAGGGAGAAGCCTCCCGCTCTCTCTTTTCCTGTGTTAAGTAGACAGCCCCAAGCAGGACTGAGCTGGAAGGGGCTACAACTAACTTTTAATACATTTTGGAAATATTTAAAAATTACTGCTCTACCATGGATATATTAATTAAGGAAATACAGAATTTATGTATTTAAAAGTAAGCAAAGGACTCTTTACTACGTAAAAATAAGTGAAAATTCATGAAACTTGCCCTAGTTTCTATCTAAAAGTTTGGAAAAGATAACCCCACAGAGACTATTTGGATGAGCAAATGGAGGACAGAAATAAAGGTCTGTTTGTTTGTTTGTTTGTTTTGACATGGAGTCTAGCTCTGTCACCCAGGCTGGACCGCAGCGACACGATCTCAGCTCACTACAATCTCCACCTCCCCAGTTCAAACAATTCTCCTGCCTCAGCCTCTCCAAGAAGCTGGGGTTACAGGCAAGCGCCACTGCGTCCGGCTAATTTCATATTTTTAGTAGAGACGGAGTTTCACCATGTTGGCCAGGCTGGTCTCGAATGCCTGATCTCAAGTGATCCACCCGCCTTGGCCTCCCAAAGTGCTGGGATTACAGGTGTGAGCTGCCGTGCCAGGCCTAAAGTTCCTTTCCGATTGCATCAAATCCAATGAGTCCTGCTCACTGAATGTCAGTGTCCTTAGAACTGCCCACGTCTACAATCTGAACAAAGAGTAGAGTTTCCTGGAGGTGTTCACATTCCTGTGGCCCAGTGAGCATTTCAGAGAGACCTATTTGAAATGTATGTAGTAAGCTGGGTGGGTTGGCATGAGAACTAGCTTTGTTTTTTTTCTGTTTCAATCACATAATCAGGTACTGACTTACCTAATTGTTCAATTAAGAGTCCATTTAATTATGAGGAAAGAACAGTGAAACCACAAGTATCTAGGATCTTCTTAGGAAGCAACCTAAGAGACTGACAACTTTTCAGGTACAAACTGCCAGTTTAGAGATAAAACAGACAAATGTTGAAACCTATTTTCTCAAATAGTGACTCTCAAACTTCAGAAGATGGATGCATCCTCCAGAGATCATGATAAAATCCAGATTCCCAGGCACAACTTCTGGAGATTCTGATACTCTAAGCTCTGGTTTGGGGCTTGGAAATGTACAAGAAGTTTCATATCATAACCCCCAGTCTCACCATACACCTGCACTCTACAAAGAATTCTCCCATAAAAATCTTATTGCTTTTGGGAACTTAAATTTGTCAGAACAATACTAGACCTTAAAAAAAAACTATTCCATAAAAAAAGTGCTATAGCTATACTGCCTTTCCATTTCACAGGTATTCATGATTCAGTAAGATTACTATGGTCCCCAAACCCAGAAGCTGTAAGTTATCACTACCAGTGTGTGAGTTTTTAAATGCTTATCCAGGGCTGACCCATTCCCCTCTTCTACGCATGGAATCAGAATACTAACACCAGCTTCAGGGTTTATTCCTTCCAGAGTTCTCCATTAATCTTGTCATAATAAATGCGAACTACTATTTTATATGGGTCCTCTTCAGGCCACAGGCTAATCAAAGGTCTCACCATAACAAATAGAGGTTCAACTTACAATAGGCATAAATATTTATGTTTAAAAATGGGCATTTTTAAGAACTCCAACAAATCTAAAAAATATTCTGATCTGTCACTTTCCATAACAGTTCTCATGCTCTGCAGCCAGAGGCGTGGGCAGGAAATATTTGGCACTTTATTGCCATGCAAACTACAGGGATTATAAATTGGAAAGGCAGCGCATATAAACAAGAACAAAGACAGAGAAGGGGCAGAGGAGTCCTCCCCCACACATGACACAGTGTCCTTGGTGGGAACTGTGCTTTATTAATGCACAGTTGAAATTCTAATTACTTTGGAATTATATGAGCCTTCTTTTCCTTAGAGAAGTAGAACATCTTATTAAACCAAAAAAGTGCTAACTTCCTTATTCAATTCATTTTCAGCACACCACCATATTAAGAGTATCCTAAAATTTCTGCAGACCTAAAGGCTATTTCTGCAGGTTTGCCTAATATGTGTTAGAAAAATATAGTTCTTGGCCGGGCGCAGTGGCTCAAGCCTGTAATCCCAGCACTTTGGGAGGCCGAGACGGGCGGATCACGAGGTCAGGAGATCGAGACCATCCTGGCTAATATGGTGAAACCCCGTCTCTACTAAAAATACAAAAACTAGCCGGGCGAGGTGGCGGGCGCCTGTGGTCCCAGCTCCTTGGGAGGCTGAGGCAGGAGAATGGCGTGAGCCCGGAAGGCGGAGCTTGCAGTGAGCTGAGATCGGGCCACAGCACTCCAGTCCGGGCGACAGAGCGAGACTCCGCCTCAAAAAAAAGAAAAGAAAAGAAAAGAAAAATATAGTTCCTACCTGCAAGGACCTGTCAGACAATCCAGTTGGAGGCAGAAAACAGATATAGAAGTAGCAACAATCCAAGGTAGACCATTAAAAGTATTACAATGAGGATGAAGTGAAATGTTATAGGCGTTAGAGGATGAGAGGAGATTGTTTCTAACTCAGAGGATCTGGAAAAGCTCCTTGATGATGCATCACTTTTGTATTTATATTTCCTAGCACAATGTTTGTAAAACATATGGTCCTGGAGACTTTAGCAGCATGTGACTGCTCAATGTGTCTTTTCAAGTCTAGCAAAGCTAGAAGTCCCTATGACTTCAATTGTACCCATTCTACATTAGAGAAATATCATTGAGCCTTTATTGTGGTGTGAGACATTTTGCTGAATGCTATAAATATAGGAGAGAAGAAGACAAGGTACATTTTTTTATGGAGCTAATCAGGGGAAAAGACAAGAAACAAAAAATTTTTTAATTTGTTTACAATTTATAATTAAAGATCGTTAAAGTGTTGCACAGGATGTAAGCAGGATAATGAAGGAGAAAGTAAGTGGGAAGAAGAGTGATTTTGGATAGTATGGTCAACAGAGTTCTCGGAGAAGTGTGAAATGGAACCGGATAATGTTGATTAGCCTGAGATGGGAAGAGGAGGGTAAAGAGCTGTCCAGGGGCAGCAAACAGCAAGCATAGAGGCCCAGAGTGGAAATGGGCCTGAACTGCTCAAGGAACCAAAGTGATTTAAAAGAAAAAAAAAAAAACAGAAAATACCCGTCTACTTAGAATTCTATTTCCAGCAAAAATATTCTTCAAAATTGAAGGTAGGCCAAGAATATTCTCAATGAACAAAAAATGAAATGAATAGTTAACCAGCAAACCAGTACTACAGAAATGCCATAAAGAGCTCTTCTGGTGGAGGGGAATTGATACCAGACTTAGACTCAGATCTATGGGGAAAAAAAGAGAAAAATCTCAGAAATTATTCATATGTGGGTATCTATCTTTTAAAATTCCTCTTGATTTATCTGAAGGAAGCAAACAATTTAAGCAAAAATTAAAACACTGTATTGTGTGTTATGCTGTTTATAATGTATGGACAGTAGCTCAAGAATGGGTCAGAGTAGAACAATATTGTTGAAAGACTATTATATTTTATATTAAATGGAGCAGTGATAATTTAAGGCTCTATACTGTAATCTCTTAGAACAACAAATAAACAAATACAAAGAAAGAAAGCTAAAAAATACAGAGAAAATAAAATAGATTAATAAAAAGTATTTGCCGGGCGCGGTGGCTCAAGCCTGTAATCCCAGCACTTTGGGAGGCCGAGACGGGCGGATCACGAGGTCAGGAGATCGAGACCATCCTGGCTAACACGGTGAAACCCCGTCTCTACTAAAAATACAAAAAACTAGCCGGGCGAGGTGGCGGGCGCCTGTAGTCCCAGCTACTCGGGAGGCTGAGGCAGGAGAATGGCGTAAACCCGGGAGGCGGAGCTTGCAGTGAGCTGAGATCCGGGCACTGCACTCCAGCCCGGGCAACAGAGCAAGACACCGTCTCAAAATAAATAAGTAAATAAATAAATAGTATTTGATTAAGCCAAAATAAGGCAGAAAAGAAGGAATAGCAAAACACAAAGTGGAAGAAACAAATAGAAAACAAATAGCAAAATTATAGAGCTAAAGTCAACCGTATTAAAAATTACATTACATATAAATGAATTAAATAGTCAAAAGGCCAAAACTATCAGACTAGATAAAAAGTAAGATCAAATATACACTGAATTCAAAGGATGCACTTTGAACACTTACAGGTTGAAAGTAAAAGAACAGAAAAAGACATCCTATGAAAATAAGTTTAAGAAAGTAGAAGTGTCTATATTAATATCAGACAAAATAGATACCACGACAAGACCTTTTACCAGAGATTAAGAAAACATTTTATAATGTTAAAGTAAGAAATTCATCAGGAGAACCTAATAGTTTTAAATACAACTTAGCCAATAACAAAGCTTAAGAACACCTTGCAACATGCATCAATAATAACATTGATTATAGATTTAAATGTGAAAACCAAAACTATAAAAACACAGAAACAGGAAATATTTTCTAGAAAAACATAAAATAATATCTTCATGAAATTACAACAGGCACAGATTTCTTAGGAAACAAAATGTATTCACCATTACAAAGTGATAAATTCGATTTTATAAAGAGCAAAAGCTTCTGCCTACAGAAGACATCCTTGGGAAAACAAAAAGATAAGACAGTGCTTGGGGAAAAATATTTATAATACGTGTATCTGATACAGGACTTGTATCCAGAATATATAATTAACTCCTACAACTCAATAATAAAAAGACAAGCTAATTTTTTAAAGGGCAAAATAATTTATTAGGTATGTCATAAAAGAAGACATAAAAATGACCACTAAGCATATGAAAAGGTGCTCAACATCATTTGTCATGAGGGAAATGCAAATTAAAAGAAGAATTAAATACTATTGCATACCCACTATGAATGCTAACATCAAATTAAAACAATATCAAATGTAAGTGACTGTATGGAACAACTAAAATTTGGCACATTCCTGAGGGGATTGCAGAATGAGACAAATAATTCGGAAAACAGATTGATAGTACTTAATAAAGTTAAACATATATCTACCTTATGACAAGAAATGTCTAGCAGTAGAAATTCTACTCCTAGATATTTACCTAAAAGGAGCAAATACTTAGTATTAAAAAAAGATTTTTACAAGAATGTTTCTAGCAACTTTATTCACAATAGCCAAAACCTCAAAACAACCCCAATGCCCATCAACACAAGAATTGATAAACAAGATATGGTGCATTCATGCAATGAAATAACACCTGGAAATTTTTAAAAATCTATTGATTAATGGAACAACATAACCAAATCTCAGAAACATAATGTGTAGATGTAGACGTCAGACACAAAAAAGCACAAACTGTATGATGCCATTCAGAGAAAGCTCAAGAACAGCAAAGCTCTTCTGTATTAATAGATTTCAGAATCATGTTGCCTAAAAAGTGGTAGAAATTGACTGGAATCAGATAAAAGGGAATTTTTTAGAGTAATTAAAATGTTCTAAATCTTGATTTGGGATGGTAGTTACAGAGTATATTCATTTACCAAAATCTGTCATATTGTATACTCAAGATCTGCACATCACACTTTATTTTTATTTTTTAAATGTTAGATGGATGTGGTTTTACACACAAACCTCTGCCAACTGGAAGCTTCAGTTTAGTCAGTTTCTGTCCTCATTAACTCCCTACAATTTTTATTGTTTTCCATTACTGGAAAGTAATCTTTATATTCATACTGATGCTTCGATAAACTCACAACACTCAAAGAAATATTTACATATGTTCTGCATTATAATCTTCACCAAAGCGGGAACTGTTTTGAAAGATGATTAATATTAATATTATAAAGGTAGGAACAATAAGGTCTTTGTTTTTGAGTAATTTCCTTCTCTTCCACTTCTGATACATCCATTAATCAAACTGTCTTGTACATGGATTTGTCATCTTTGGGCAGAAAGAAAATAGCTAATACTGATATATGCCATATATAAGCACTGATGTGCTTACTTTACCCATTTTCCCATTTACTCAGTTATTCTTTGCAACACTCTAGGGATCGATACTATTGTTATACTGATTTAACAGATGAGGAAACTGAAGTATGGAGACTTGCTCAAAACCATCTAGCTAGTGGGAGACAGAGTCGGGTTCTGAACCCACACATTCTGGCTCGAGAGTCTATACTCCTCCCACTGTGAACATTGCCTCCTATGACAGGGACTAGAAATAGAATCAAGGAAGTATGAAAAGCTCTTTCAATATCGTCTGGTCTAGTATTCTCATATCTGCCCACTTGACAAGTCAGAATCATGTAGGAGTTGTTAAAAACACGAATTCCAGCCTTATCCTAGATGATTATGATTCAGTAAATGTGGATTGGAACCTAGAAATCTATATATTTTTAAAGCTTCAAGGTTTGAAGAAACAATTGGTCCCTCCAAACTCCATAGGGTTTGTAGGAATTTGTTAAATCGTTGACAAGCAGAATTGATTTTTGTACCTGCCCTAATACCATTGGTGACATGAAACATCTTACACTTAGAGGCCTTTCTTCTTCCTTCTTCCTTTCCCTTTCCCTTTCCCTTTCCCCTTCCCTTCCCTTCCCCTCTCCTTCCTTCCTTTTCTTTCTTTCTCTTTCTTTCT
>NW_012118710.1:2203124-2205649 GCF_000951035.1 Colobus angolensis palliatus | reverse complement strand
TTTCTTTCTTTCTTTCTTTCTTTCTTTTTTCCTTTCTTTCTCTTTCTTTCTTTCATCTGTCTCTCCTTTCTTTTTTATTTCTTTCCTTACCTTCCTTTCTTCTTTCTTTCCTTTCCTCCTCTCTTTCCCTTCCCCTTCCCCTTTCCTCCTTCCCTCCCTCCCTCCTTTCCTTCCTTCCTTCCTTTTTAGATGAGGATTTGCTCTGTACCCAGGCTAGAATACAGTGGCATGATTGTAGTTCACTGCAGCCTCGAACTCCAGGGCTCAAGCATTCCTCCTGCCTCAGCCTCCTTAGTATTCTGCTGGGACCACAGGCATGCATCACCACATCTTGCTAATTTTTTTTATTTTTTATTTTTGTTGAAACAGAGTCTTGCCATGTTGTCCAGGCAGGTCTCAAACTCCTGCGCTCAAGCAATCCTTCCACCTTAGCCTCCCAAAGTGCTGGGATTACAGATGTGAGTCACCATATCTGGCCTAAATACTTTCTTAAATACAGCTGAATTCTATCCACTGGCCTAAATTCTGCATTGTGTGGGTCCCTAGCATAAGTGTATTCTCATCTCTTTAAATACATCAAATACTTGATGCTTATCATCTCCCCTAAGGTTTTGTTTACCAGGCTGAAAGTCAAGTGGCTCTTTTACAGTTTTTTTATTGGAATATGCATTCAAGCTTCCTGCATCACCTCCATGCCATTTTAGATGGCATGTCCTGTTTGTTGATAATTTTCTTCAACTACAACTCTCAGACTGAGGGCCAAGTCCCTACCGTGGTCTCATCAGTGCAAAGTAGAGAAGGACAGTCACAGATCTTGTGCACTATTACTTCTATCAATACCTTTAAAGCTTTCAGTATAAGTGTGTGTGTGTGTGTATGTGTGTGTGAGCCTTGAGACATGAATCGATATTCATATTGAACCTGCTATCAATCAATTCCCTTAAGGCTTTTCCACACACATTTCTGCTAAGCCACATCTTTATTTTCTCTGTCTTTCTGCTTGATTACTTAGATATTAATGTTTATCCCCAGTAGGTTCCATCTCAATGAGTTCTACCTATTTCTCTAGGGATAGCAAATATAATTCAGCTCATGTGTCAATTATGATTGGTTAGTAGTAACTGTCTAGAGTGCTCTGGAAACACTATGAGCCTTCACCCCAGCTGATAGGGAGAGATTTCCATCATCCATTAGCCTCATCTGTTTGTGGTGAGGGGTGGGGTGCTAGTGGCTTACTCTTCATGTCTGTCTTTCAAGTTCCAGGCCATCAACATATAATATAGAAAATTCAGGGCAAGGAAGGTGCTAGTGGACCACGGAGTCGTTAACACATAGGTGGCATCCAAAACCACAGGGATGGTCAGATCATGTATGAAGGTGGTGTAGGTAAAAGGAAGAAAGTTCCAGAGTGTGAAAGAGTGGTTAGTACAGTGACACTTGGTGTGGAATCATTGCTGATCTGCTGTCTCACCTTCTTCATGCATGGGGCAAGGCCAAGCCTACGGGCACCTCCAGCTCCCACTGCATCTCCACCCTCAAGGTTGCTGAATCCTGGGCCAGATGTGTGTGCAGGAACCAGGTGCAAGGACCCAATCTATCCTGCAGGTCGATCACCCATGTGACAGGCTGGGGGCACTAAGACACAGACACAGCCTCAAGTTCGTCCTCATGGGCTTCAGTTTTCCCCTCGCCACCCCAGTACCATTTCTATTTGCTCCTTCCTACCTCACCTCCATTATTCTTCTAGCAGGCCCAACAAAAGATGCAGAAAAAAGAGCCTTACAAAGACTGCCTCACCAGGTCCCATAATTGAATGAGATCTAATCCTTATCATAAAGGTCTTATTCTCTATCAGTTGTAGTGGTTTATTCTTCTCATCAAACCCTGATGTGGAATTTGGGGGTATCAAGGAAGCCAAGAGAAGAAAGCTTTCCTAAAAGGATGAAAGGGCTGCTATTATTACAGTTAATCCTCAAAACCACCTTATGAATATTATGAGCTCTTTTTAAAGATGAGAAAACCATGGTTCAAAGATCTTAAAGTCAGAATGAGTAAGCAGAAAAGCCAGATCTGAATCTATTTATTTCCTATTTCAGAATTAATTACCTTAATTACTACACTAGGTCTTTTATGGAAAAAAAAAACAGTGAGGGAGGGAAAATAGAAGAATCCTGGTTTTGTTTGTTTGTTTTTTGCTTTTTTGTTTTTTTAAAACACCTAATTTTGAAACTGTTATGTGAAATAGATGAAGCATGGCTGCTCTAGTTGGGGGATAGGGGTATGGAACACCAGTTAGTTTCCCATCAAATTTTAAGCACAGTACTTAGGGTGCCCCAAGTAAGGAAACTCAGGGATATCCCCATTGGGAAACCACAACAGTTTGCCATGCCACTCCTATAAGGATAATGTGAGGAATAGGGGGACATCCATTACGGATTTTGGGTGGAGCAAGATGGCCGAATAGGAACAGCTGCAGTCTCCAACTCCCAGCGCGAAGGACACAGAAGACCGGTGATTTCTGCATT
>NW_012118710.1:2187788-2196993 GCF_000951035.1 Colobus angolensis palliatus | reverse complement strand
CTCAAAAAAAAAAAAAGAAAAGAAAAAAAAAAAATAGGGGGACATCCCATCTTACACTTGTACAGTGAAAACAGCTCTTCCCTGTGAGTTCAATCTAAGAAAACTCACCAATATCAGGGTTTGCCACAGCCCTAGTTTAAGAGCCTGTATTACTCTATTACTCCATACTACAGTCATTCCAAAGTACAGAATGTTTAAATGTTTAGCCTTCTGAATTCATCTCACTGCCTGCAGGCATAGACTGCAGGGTACCAAACAGTCAATTAAACAAAGAACACACAATTTCTAAAACAATTCTTTCTCTATTTAAATAGTATATATGCAAAGCTTTGACATTTTAATCGGGAAGCAAATGGCCTTGCATCTTTGAAAGTTGTTTCCAAACAAACAAAATCTAAACCTAGGGAATAAATTTCTTCTCAATCATTAAAAGACAATTTTAGCCATGTTGGGTGCCTGACCCAAGACAGGGCTGGAAAATTGTCACTGTACTGTGAAGATTCAGATGGGACACAGTAGATCATTCTAAATATTTAAAGAGCTTCTTTATCAGAAGATGGTTTAGATGTATTCTATATGGCAGAGGGAAGATGATAGATTTTAACATTTGAGCAAATCATCTTCAGACAACCTCGATTTTTGTCTGGGAGATGGTCACTGTGGCAAACTGGAAGAAACCTAAGGAATTAAGCTGTTTTTTTGTTTTGTTTCTTTGTGCTCTGAATTGAACGTTAAGGAAACAGAAATAAATAGACCTACTCGCAAGTAATCTATTACTTTGAAGTGTACTCAAAGTGACTTTTAACCATATATTAAATAACAACACATGGTGGAAATATCTTTCTGTTTGTCTGGGTTTTGATGTGATGCAAATGAAAATTCATAGATTTGAAATGTGCTTTTTCTTTCCTTCCCAGGCCAGTGCCATAGATCTCATTGGATATAGGGAAGCACTAACACAGCAGGGCAATTTTTTATGTAAAGTGTTTTCATAAAATTCATTTTTTCTAGAACACAATGGTTAATTCAGCTTCCTTTATGCCTGAAGTGGATTGGGCTTCTAACATGGAGTTGTGGATTATGGTATCAAGATACACAGTGGGTTGGATTAAAGTTCAAACAGTTGTTTGTTACCATCTGAGGTGGTAGAAAGCCGTATGTATGCAGGGCACAATGAACAAGTCTAGAGGCACGCTTCTTCCCTTCCCTTTGCCTTGCAGTGGCGTCTCTTCCAGGCTAGTTCTCGTTTCTTCCCAAGTGTTGGGGATTGTTGGCCTCTATGATCTCCCTGAGTAAGCATCAATAGTGATAGGTCACAGCTGTCGAAGGATTGTGATATTTGCCATTTAGCTACATCAGCTGAAAGTCCTAATGTGTCTTCACCAACCTCAGCTTCAGAGCTTTACCTTTCACCTGGCCAATAAAAGGGCCCAGGGAAGTGGAGGCAGCATTGGTGGTGAATTTCCAGACTCAACTAGGATTTGACGTTGAATCCTAACAAAAGATGCTAATTGTCAATATCTCCTGTTAATCTGGTTTATTAAAACCAGATTATACTCTTTCTCTCTTACCCTCTCTGCCATTCACATACAAGTCAGCTGTTGGGTACCTGGGTCTAATCTTCGGTGTCCTTCTAGCTCTTAGATCCTCCTTCTCCCCTGCTTGGAGACACATCTCTTACAGCGGGTCTTTATCTTTTTTCAGCAGCCAGTCTGCCAAATGCTGTGTTAAGTCCTGGTTGTCTGCTGCATCCCTGCAGTATCGGCCTTTTAAATTAGGAAGTCTTCAACACCAGAAGAAAACACCTTTCAAGGTGAAATTTCAGGTGTGGCCAGTTAGGTTGGGGAGAGTTTCATAGACAGTGGCCCTCGAAGCACCAAAGTCAGATGGCTGCCTGCTTCTTCTTTCCCCTACGCCAGCCTGACACTGATACCCTGACATCTGACAGCCCCATGCCACTTTCATGGAAGATTTTCTGTGGGACACATGACAGGGGGCCTCCCAGTTTAATATAGTTATCTCAGTGGCCTTATCTATTTATAGAAACACACCTGACCTCATTTGATTTACAAGGTAGCAGAGAATAATAGAACTCACAAATTATAGATAAGAGAAAGTGTTGATATGTAGAAAACAAAAACATTCTATAAAGCCTAGAAATGACTCTAACTCATAAATTTCCAAATATATTGAGGCCTGAAGAGACAGAGGAAATGAAAGAAAAACATACCTACAGACCATTTTCATGGAGAGTAGCTCCCTAATTTCTCCTTTTTCTTTCTATATGTGTTTCTAATCTTTATGTGTCTCTGTTTCCTACAATGGAGATAATAATTGTACCTACTCAAATAGTTAATATGAAAATTAAATGAGTTAATATAGGCAAACAACTTTGAAAAGGCCCAAACAGCTCAATCAATGTAAACTATGATTATTTTTAATCATGTTGGTCCTTCGCTTTGGACAAAAATAAAGACCTAACTCGTGAGTAGGACATTTTGTAACAATTTGATATTCTGGAAGGAATACTCATTTTTGGCATCCTCAGGCATATTCAAATTATTCTGGCATGCTGCCTTCTCTACAGATGCTATTTATACCCACCTTTTTTGACAGGTCAAATGCTTTCTTATATACTAATCATCCTATATTTTCTTGGCATATATTTGAATGGAAATATATCTCTATTCTTCATTCTTAAAAATTTTTTGAAAACATGGAAGATGTGACATTACACGAACAGCTTCTAAGAAGGCTGTTGACAGAGAGGATCTCAATATATTTTCCCTGCTTTGTTCTTAAATTGAGTGATTGAGGTTATTGAATGGGTAATTAGTTAAGTTCATAAACCATATAAAAAGAAAAAGCAAAAGAATATATTGAAAGTCATGTAATTGCATGTTTTTTATTTTTAAGGAGAGCACTGCAGGATCCATCTGAAGCCTTGCTTTTTCCCTTCTTCAACAGTCTCTGTGAACAATGCCATTTGTGCTCTAGGGTGGTTTTGAACTCTGAGCAGGCAGTGGCTTTGGGGAGAGTGGCAATACCTTTCCAACTGTTCAGACTGACCTCCCAGTAGACTTTGATGCACCCAAATAGGAAAACTATACACACACACATACGCAGACATGTGTATAAATGTATACAAACACACACACACACACATATATATGTGTGTGTATATATGTATGCACACCACACAGTGATATGTTGCTTTATGATAGGGATATGTTCTGAGAAATGCATGATAAGGGAATTTTGTTGTGTGAACATCAGAGTGTACTTACACAAACCTACATGGTATAGCTTACCTACACACTTAGGCTATAAGGTATGGCCTATTGCTCTAGGCTACAAACCTATACAGATGCTACTGTAGTGAATTCTGTAGGCAACTGTAATGCAATGGTATTTATGTATCTAAACATACCGAAGCACAGAAAAGGTACAGTAAAAATATAGCATAAAAATAAGAATGGGATGCTTGTATAGAGCACTTCTTGTGAATGGAGCTTACGGGACTGGAAGTTGCTTAGGGTGAGTCAGTAAGTGAGTGGTAAGTAAGTATTTATGTAAAAGGTACTATAAAAACACAATGTAAAGCTGGGTGCAGTGGTTTACGCCTGTAATCCCAGCACTTTGGGAGGCCGAGGCAGGCAGATCACCTAAGATCAGGAGTTCCAGACCAACCTGGCCAACATGGTGAAACCCCGTCTCTGCTAAAAATACAAAAATTAGCCAGGCATGGTGTTGGGCACATGTAATCCCAGATACTAGGGAGGTTGAGGCAGGAGAATCACTTGAACCCAAGATGGGGAGGTTGCAGTTTTGCAGTGAGCCAAGATCGTGCCATTGCAGTCCAGCCTGGGTGACAAGATCAAAACCCTATCTCAAAAAACAAAAACAAACAAACAAAAGAAACCCACAATGTAAGATAAGAAATAGTACATTGTATGGGGCACCTACTGTGATTGAAGCTTGCAGGTCTAGAAGTTGCTCTGGGTGAGTCAGTAAGTGAGTGGTGAGTGAATGGGAAGGACTAGGACATTACTGCACACTACTGTAGACTTTATAAACACTGTATGCTTAGGCTATGCTAAATTTATAAAAACTATTTTTTCTTCAATAGTAAATCAACTTTAGCTTACTTTAATTTTCTTCATAAAATTTATTTTTTGACTCTTTTGTAATAACAGCTTAAAACACAAATGCATTGCACAGCTGTACAAAAACATTTTCTTTCTTTATATCCTTATTCTATAATATTTTCTAGTTTTGAAATTTTTGATTTTTAAAATATTTATTAACTTTTTTGTGAAAAATAAGGACATAAACACGCACATCAGCCTAGGCCTACGTGAGGTCAGGATCTTCAGGACATTACTAGGTGACAGGAATTATTCAGCTCCATTATAATTTTGTGAGAACACCATCATATATGTGATTCGTTGACAAAAGCCTGTTATGTGGTGCATAACTGTATATGTCTGTATTCATTTGAGTCCTCACTATTATCTACAGATTCATATTTGTGAATTTGTCTGCTTGCTAAAATGTATTTGTAACCCTCAAATCAATAGAGTAGCCCCTGTGCAAGTAGCCAGCTGAGGCTGAATGAGACAACCTCTGTCTCCCTGTTCCAGCTCTCCCACAGAAAGGACCAAGGCCATAGGCACAGCATAGGGCAGTGCATGAAGTTCTAGCTCTGGGGCCAGTTGACTGGGATTTGAATCTCAACTCTGGCTCCTGCTAATGGAGTGGCTTCAGGCAACTCATTTACTGCTTCTGAGTCTCATTTTCTCTTTTGTAAATAAAGAAAATCCAGAATGAGGTGTTTTTAGGATTTAAGATTGTAATTTACGTGAGATATGGGGATGGATGGATGGATAGATAGATAGATGTACATATTTCTTGTAGGAGCAATGTTTTTAGTATTGGCTTATTCAGTGTCTTGGGGCAAGATGACTATAGAATATAACTACTATGAATAAGGAGAATTTAGTGCGTGTATACATTCAACACGAAAGGTCAAGACAATGTGAGGACTTGCAGGCCACTTGGTGACTTTGGATTCATTGGACTGAAATATTCTGAATAGGATTACTCTAACTCTTGTGTTGCTAATTGTCTAGTGGAGGTGAGAAGAGCAGAAGCAGAGAGACTGGTGTGCAGGCCGGTTGCAATAGCTCAGAAAATTGGGCCTGGGCTCGCTGCTTCCTGTCTGCTCATCTCCTGGATCTGCACAGGGGTCACGCTCAGTTCCTTCTGGGCTTCCTTCGAATGTCACCTCGGTGAAGGCTTTCTTGAGTGCTCCAGCTAAACCGCAAACCTCAACCACAGGCCGTGTTTTATCTTATCCTTCTCTACAGCATTTAGCAACAGGTAATATATTACATATTTTACTTTTTAATTTTTTTCTGAAATGCTGCATTGAACCTAACATTCAAAAGGTAGATTTTTCTTTTGTCTTTTGTTAACTCATATCTCTGAGTTCAAAGGAGTGCTTGACACATATAGGTGCTCAATAAATGTTTTCATGGATGAATGGATGAACAAATGAAATGAATAAACTTTAAAAGGTAATGTGGATAAATTGAACTCTGAAGGAATGCTTGATCTTTAGAGAAGTATCCAAATGATTCTTTTTCTTTGACCTGGATGGAAAAATTTATCAAGCTATTATTTGAATTTCATGACAATTTCGAACTGATGCTTATGGATGAGAGAGGAAGATTTAAGAGTAACTATGATGTCTCTCTTCCTCCCATCAAGACAGTAATATGCCTTTTCCAAAAGGGGATGTTTGAAGAGGCAAAGACGATGTGCATTTTTAAAACTCCCTGAATTTTGTTTTATAGGATTATACTACAATTCAGAAAAAAAGAGCACACTCAATTTAATGTTTCTTTTTCATACGTCGATATGTGAGTGATATGCTTTCTTTGAACATGAAAGTAATGCACAATGTGTATATATATATTTTGTTTGTTTGTTTCTTTGCTTTTTACTTTAAGTTCCAGGATACATGTGCAGAATGTGCAGGTTTGTTACATAGGTATACATATGCCATGGCGGTTTACTGCACCTAACAACCCATCATCTAGGTTTAAGCCCCATATGCATTAGGTATTTGTCCTAATGCTCTCCCTCCCCTCACCCCCAACCCCTGACAGGCCCTGGTGTGTGTTGTTCCCCACCCTGTGTCCGGGTATTCTCATTGTTCAACTGTCACTTATGAGTGAGAACATGTGGTGTTTGGTTTTCTGTTCCTGTGTTAGTTTGCTGAGAATGATGGCTTCCAGCTTCATCCATGTCCCTGCAAAAGACATGATCTCATTCTTTTTTTATAGCTGCATAGTATTCCATGGTGTGTATGTGCCATATTTTCTTTATCCAGTCTATCATTGATGGGTATTTGGGTTGGTTCCAAGTCTTTGCTATTGTGAATAGTGCTGCAATAAACATACATTGCACAATCTTAAAGGGTATAATGAATTTATTTTGGAATTCTATGTTTGACATGTATAAGAAAATAAATAAAATATTAGTCCTAGAATTCAATGAGATAAAATCTCAACAGCTAGAAAATACTTCCTTAATGTTCCAACTACAGTTTTTAGATGTAGCTATCACCGTGGATTTGGATTGTTACAGGATTTTCCTGATCAGCCACTAGAAATGTCTGATATTTAGTGAATTTTCACAATTTGGGGTGGTGGGAGAGGAGTTTGACTGCAAAATAGTTAATTCAATAAGAGAAATAGACACAGATAAATCAATCAGAAGTTTTAAATGTAAGATTTTCTGAACTCTTAAATGTCTGACATTGACCACTAGTCTAATGCCTGACATTGACCTGTATTCTAAGACTTCTGAATTGAAATCTTAAGGTACCACACATTCCCTTATTGTAATTTCCCTCTCCTCCTTCTCTCTTTTTTCCCCATTATACTTTAGTTACTTAACACTCTGCCCTCCTATACTACTTGGTTATAGGCCCCTGGGGAATAAGAAATGTCTGATTCATTTATATATTTCCAACATAGGATCTGACACATAGTAGGTATTCAATTTTGGTGTATAATTTAGGTTAATTAGTAGGAATCTCATTGTCAAATACATCACACATATGTGTACACACATACATATGTATACACAACACATATATATGTATATATATACAGGTGTAGACATAAATGTTTTTCCATACTGACTTCCAGAAAGTTGAAAACCTATATTTCCCAGGTAAAATTGGAAAACTTGACCAAATAAGGGTTTGTTTTTGTTTTTTTTTTTTTTTGTATTTAAGGGATCTTCTCCATGAAAAGCTAAGTTTCTCCTCCCTTTGGTAAAAATAGAGGAACACCTCACCTGATGAAATACCATCTTAAGGAAATGTCAACTTCCCTTCAACCTGACAGGTAAAGTTTAACAAGAGCTGCAGAAGCAGATGGCCTTGCTGTCCTATGTGTGGCTTTCTCTCCCAGGGCTGTGCCTAAAGGCAGGTGGGAGAGTGGGCTGAAGACGCCTAGACGGGAGATACAAGGGAGGGGTCTGCCTGAACATGTGCTGTATAAGGAGAATGGTGGGAGGCATAGGGGTCCCCCATTCCTAGTCCCAGTGAGTCCTCAGTTCCCAGCACCGGTCCCTTCTGTTGTCTTTTCTTACCAGGCACGGTGCCTGAGTCACCATTTGGGTTCCTTAGACTGATTATCTTCATTCATCAAGCAGAGTGTGGGGCTCCCTGTGGTCCTGATCTACTCGAGCTAGCAGTCTCATGTGTCGCCATGCTTGCATGTCCCTGTTTGAACTAAAAACTGCTTCAAAGCAACAATGCCATCTCAAGACAGGCATCTTTCTATCTAACCCCACCTGCAAGAGGCCCGCTCCCCTTGCTGCTCACTAAATGGCTGTTTAATTAAACATGTGTGTGTATATATGTATTGGGGCTATTTAGTGGACTGCAGGTGATGGAGAAAGGTGTTATTTTTGCTTTACTTCCATAAACTGGATATCCCAATCTGCAACTTCTCCAACATCCATTATTCCTCCCAGGACAAAAGTCAACAGATAAGCAAAGTAAAATTTCTCTTACATTCAGATATTCTGTTATTCTGACCTCCATTCTGGCATGAGCCATGCTGACTCTACCAAGATAAAAATGGGTAAACTAAAGCATTCCTCCACCACTTCATACAGGGTGTGGGCAGGCTCCTGCCTGGGTTCCAGCCTACACAGGCTTCTTACTTCTTCCCTGCTGAGCCCACCTTCCCTTCACCACATGCTTAGCCTCGCCTTTGACAGTCTCTGGGCTGTCCTAACCTCAAGAAGAGGAAGTGAGGAAGTTCTAATTCCATGCCCCAGGACAGAGCAGTGAGTCACGCTTGCTATAATCTGATCTTGCTAGGATGTCACAGTCCTAATAACAGGCCTTCTGAAGGGCTCCAACAGTCTAGAGTGCCAAACTCCAGTTCCTCCACGAGTATGCGGATCAGATTCCTGACTTAGTCCTGGTACCAGGGCCTTCGTCCAGGAGAAGCATTCATTTCCTCATGTCAGCCCACACTGCCACCCCCATCCCATCCCAGCTGTCCACAGACAGACTAGCAAGTCGCTGCATCCTTTTCTTAAGAAACAGGACCCCACCGGGCAAAAAATAAGTAACTTTTGTCCCTCTAGCCCAATGGGTTAGGAAAAAACTTCTACTGTTCCACCCACATCTGAACACTTAACTGCCAGGCATATGTCATAGACTGACAGCAAGCAGTATAAGACTCACCTCCACCCTCTCAACTTGAAAATGAGACTCACTTTCAGCACCCCTACTGCTTGAATATTTTCAGCTGTTGAAAGAAAACAATGTAAGGGATTCAAATAGAAATGAAAAACTTTATTCAGTTGATGCATCTTCAGGAACACTGGAGACCAAGTGACTCCTGGTAGTGGAAACAGGGTCAGGATTTTACAGGGTAGGGGAAAGTCCAGTATGTGTCTTTGTAATTTTGACCTAGACAGCATTTTTTATCCACTTTAACCAGAAACTGCAGTCCATTTTAATAGCCATCAAAATAATCTTTTAAAATAAGTGATTTATTTTGGTTTAAAAGGTCTTCAAAGTTCACAGGTAAAGAGGCTGATAGCCAAAGGAAGGAAGGAAGAAAGGAAGGAAGGAAGGAAGGAAGGAAGGAAGGAAGGAAGGAAGGAA
>NW_012118710.1:2185270-2187216 GCF_000951035.1 Colobus angolensis palliatus | reverse complement strand
GGAGAGAGGGAAGGAGGGAGGGAAGGAGGGAGGGAGGGAGGGACAAAGGTAGAAGGCAAGGGAGAGACTGGGGACCCTATAAGGTGTGTTTTATTCCTCTTACATCATCAATGCTTCTCGAAATATCTTTGGTACAGGCAACAGATGTTTTTGTTTGTATTGACTTTTAATTTTTTCAGTAGGGTTTTGGGGAACAGGTGGTGTTTGGTTACATGAGTAAATTCTTTAGTGGTGGTTTCTGAGATTTTGGTGCACCCATCACCTGAGAAGGGTGTACTCTAGCCAATGTGTATTTTCCTTCTCCCCCTCCTGCCCTTTCCCTTGAGTCTCCAAAGTACATTGTATCATTCTTATGCCTTTGTGTCTTCATAGCCTAGCTCCCACTTAGGATTGAGAACACATGATGCCTGATTTTCCATTCCTGAATTACTTCACTTAGAATAATGGTCTGCGATTCCATCCAGGTTGCTGCGAGTGCCATTATTTTGTTCCTTTTTATGACTGAGTAGTATCATGTGTGTGTATACAGATATATCACATTTTCTTTATCCACTCGATTGCTGGGCATTTGGGCTGGTTCCATATTTTTGCAATTGTGAATTCTGCTACTATAAACATACATGTGCAGGTATATTTTTCATATAATAACTTCTTTTCCTCTGGGTAGATACCCAGTAGTGAGAATGCTGGCTGGATCAAATGGTACTTTTAGTTCTTTAAGGAATCTCCACACTGTTGCTCCATACTGGTTGTATTAGTTTACATTCACACCAAAGTGTGTAAAAGTGTTCCCTTTTCACCACATCTATGCCAACATCTATTATTTTTTAATTTGTTGATTATGGCCATTCTTACAGGAGTAAAGTGATATTGCTTTGTAGTTTTGATTCACATTTCCCTGATAATTAGTGATGTTGAGCATTTTTCATTTTTTCTTGTTCATTTTTATGTCTTCTTTTGAGAATTGTCTATTTGTGTCCTTAGCCCACTTTTTGATGATGGGATTATTTAGGGTTTTTTGTGTTTTTGTTTTTGTTTTGTTTTGTTTTTGTTTTTTTTGCTGATTCGTTTGAGTTCCTTGTAGATTCCGGACATTAGTCCTTTGTCGGATGCATAGTGTGCGAAGATTTTCTCTCACTCTGTGGGTTGTCTGTTTACTCTGCTGATTATTTCTTTTGCTGTGCAGAAGCTTTTTAGATTAATTAAGTCCCATCTATTTATCTTTGTTTTTGTCACATTTGCTTTTGGGTTCTTGGTCACAAACTCTTTGTCTAAGCCAATGTCTTGAAGAGTTTATCTCATGTTACCTTCTAGAATTGTTATGGTTTCAGATCTTAGATTTAAGTCTTTGATCCATCTTGAGTAGAATTTTGTACTACTCAGGTACAAAATTGTGAGAGATGAGGAACCAGTTTTATTTTTCTACATGTGGCTTGCCAGTTATCCCAGCACCATTTGTTGAATAGGGTGTCCTTTTCCCACTAATGTTTTGGTTTGCTTTGTCAAAGATCAGTTGGCTGTGAATATTTGGCTTTATTTCTGGGTTCTCTATTCTTTTCCATTGGTCTATGTGCCTGTTTTTATACCAGTACCATTCTGTTTTGGTGACCATAGTCTTATATTATACTTTGAAGTCAGGTAATGTGACGCCTCTGAATTTGTTCTTTTTGCTTAGTCTCGCTTTGGCTATGTGGACTCTTTTTTTGGTTCTGTATGAGTTTTAGGCTTGTTTTTCTAGTTCTGTGAAGAATGATGGTGGTATTTTGGAGGAAATTGCATTGAATTTGTACATTGCTTTTGGCAGTAATGTCATTTTCACAATATTGATTCTACCTATTCATGAGCATGGGATAGGTGTTTCCATTTGTTTGTGTTGTCTATAATTTGTTTCAGCAGTGATTTTTGTTTGTTTGTTCATTTTGTTTTGTTTTGTCTTGTTTTTGAGA